>NW_007206915.1:0-829 GCF_000164805.1 Carlito syrichta | reverse complement strand
CTCACTAGAAGGGACATACACAGACTCAAAGTAAGAGGTTGGGAAACAAATTTTCAGGCAAATGGAACACAAAAGAAAGGAGGAGTCGTGATCCTAATTTCAGACAAAATACCATTTAAGCTATCAAAAATTAAAAAAGATATAGAGGGCCACTACATAATGATAAAAGATTCACACCATCAACGAGAAATATCTATCCTAAACATATATGCACCCAACATAGATGCGCCAACATTCATAAAACAACTTCTTGGAAAACTAAAGAAAAACATTGACTCTAACACCATAATAACAGGGAACTTTAATACACTACTCACAACTCTAGACAGATCATGAGGACAAAAAATCAGCAAGGAGATCTGGAACCTCAATGAGACTCTGGACCAAATGGACTTAATTGATATCTACAGAACACTCCATCCAAAGACCACAGAATACACATTCTACTCATCACCGCATGGAACATATTCTAAGATCGACCACATAATTGGACACAAATCAAGCATAAGCAAATTTAAAAGGACTGAAATTCTGCCATGCACCTTCTCAGACCACAGTGGAATAAAAACAAGCATTGACACCAACAAAGTCCCCCCAAAACCCACAAAAACATGGACACTAAACAGCATGATGCTAAACAACTCTTGGGGTCAATGATGAAAACAAAACAGAGATCAAAAGATACCTGGAAACAAATGAAAATGAAGAAACATCTTACCAAAATCTCTGGGATGCCTTAAAAGCTGTAAAAAGAGGGGAATTTATATCCCTACAAACACACATGAGGAAAATGGAAGGAACACAAATTAACAACCTAAGAAGTCACCTA
>NW_007206914.1:0-1236 GCF_000164805.1 Carlito syrichta | reverse complement strand
GGGAATTATGTTTTTTATTTGGGTTTCTGTTTGTTTACTATTGGTGTAGAGAAATGTGATTGTCTTTTGTACATTTATTTTGTATCCTGAGACTTTGCCAAAGGCCTTTATCAATGTAAGGAGGCTTTTGACAGATTTTCTTGGGTTTTCAAGGTACACAATCATATCATCTGCATAGAGAGATAACTTGACTTCCTCTTTTCCTATTTGAATACCTCTGATTGCCTCCTCTTCTCTGATTGCTCTAGCCAGGACTTCCAATACTATGTTGAACAGGAGGGGTGAGAGTGGGCATCCTTGTCTAGTTCCAGTTTTCAGGGGAATTGGTTCCAATTTTTGTCCATTTAGGAGTATGCTGGCTGTGGGTTTCTCGTAGATGGCTTTTACTACTTTGAGGTATGTTCCCTGAATGCCTAGATGTTCAAGGGTTTTTATCAAGAAGGGGTGCTGGATTTTATCAAAAGCTTTTTCTGCATCTAATGATATGATCATGTGGTTTTTGTTTTGACATCTGTTGATGTATTTAATTACATTTACGGTTTTACGAATGTTGAACCAGCCTTGCATCCCAGGAATGAAGCCTACTTGGTCATGGTGGATGATTTTTGAGATATATTGCTAGGTTTGCTAGGATCTTGCTGAGAATTTTAGCATCTGTATTCATCAAAGATATTGGCCTGTAGTTCTCTTTCTTTGTTGGATCTTTACCTGGCTTGGGTATCAATGTGATGTTGGCTTCGTAAAATGATTTGGGGAGAGTTCCACCTTTTTTAATCACCTGGAATACATTCAGTAGGATTGGTATCAGCTCCTCCTTGAATGTCTTGTAGAATTCTGCTGGAAATCCATCTGGACCAGGGCTTTTTTTTGTAGGAAGTTTATGTAGTCGATTTCCTTGATTGTTATTGGTCTATTTAGGGTCTCAATTTCTTCTTGTTCCAACCTAGGTAGGTTGTGTGATGTCAGAAAGTCCTCCATTTCCTTAAGGTTTTCAAGTTTGTTTCCATACAAGTGTACGTCGTAGTCTCTAATGATCTTTTGTATTTCTTCAGGGTCAGATGTGACTTCATCTTTTGTGTTTCTGATTGTGCTTATTTGGTTTTTTTCTCGTTTTTTTCTTGGTCAGTCTAGCTAGGGGACTGTCGATCTTGTTTATCCTTTTGAAGAACAAGCTTTTTGTTTCATTGATTTTTTGTATTATCTTTTTGTCTTCTATGTCCTGGATTTGGGCTTTTA
>NW_007206913.1:0-612 GCF_000164805.1 Carlito syrichta | reverse complement strand
AAACATCCAGACATTCTACTGCAGGACAAACAGCAGCCTATCTCATCCCCCTTGGCAAATGTCCTTCAGATGTAAGACCAGGACAACCCAACTATTCATGGTTTAGCATAATAATCTCCAGTAAACTTTTGATTCCTTGTCAAGGTCAAAGCCATGAGTTTGTGAATTGCAAATGTTTAACAAGTCTATTGTGGGAAACCACCCCCACCCCAGAGAGTTCACCTAATCAGCTCTTTGTGACCCACCTTGGCAGCAATCATGTGACTAACCCACCCATCTGCCTGCTATCCATCACCTGGCATCAGTACCTGCATTTGTCTGCCCCTTTGTGATGTTGTGGAAGCAGACCACCACCCAATCACCTAATGATCTTTCCCCATCAAGGGGAATGGTTAAAAGGACTTAACCATGAGCAACCAGCAGCCATTGCCTTGCTAGACTCTGGGGTAGCCATGTGCTCTTTGAGCTATGACTGTTGCCATGTTTCCAGGCTTTGGTCTCCTCCCCCACCTTGGGGAGGTAAATCTTGTTTACTTACTTTTAAATAAACTTTTCTTTCTTAACCATTTTGTGTGTCACAATTCTTTGCAACTACTCGGATCTCTGGAATCC
>NW_007206912.1:0-521 GCF_000164805.1 Carlito syrichta | reverse complement strand
TCATATCATAGAGGTCTGAAGCCCTAAAGAATTTCTGGAAAGAGAATCCCAGATTCCAGATTAGTCCGTATAATGTGGCCATGTATAATCCTTGGATTGGTGACTCCCGTAACCCAGATTCTTTTTGTTCTCAGTAAGGCTCCCGGAAGTTACCTGGCGACGAGGAAGTACAATCTCTTTTATACCAATACTCATACGCACAAAAGGTCAGAAGGGCCCTGGAATTCAAGATTCCTGGATCCCCTTTAAGATTACGTCCTAAATATGTGGGATCTCCTAATCCCAAATATGAATATCTATCTAAAATTCCAGCAATAGTTTCTGGATTAGGAGGTAAACCTGAAGTCAGAAATTACACTAAAAATGGTGAGTTGATTCCTTGGGTTGTGGAATCTGATCTTACAGCCTCCTGCAAAAAAAGCCGAGCAGATTGCTAGATTTATCTGTTACAACTAAGAAGAGGAGCAGCAGGTTCCTAGGAATCGGTAATGATACATTTGTAGTACGGATATAGGAATTAG
>NW_007206911.1:0-960 GCF_000164805.1 Carlito syrichta | reverse complement strand
CAATACTAGGGAAATGGCCCAAGAGTCATCATTTTGTACCAGTCATTGTATTGGCTCTCTGGTGTAGGGGAGAACAAGATGGTCAGGGTCCTTTCCAAAATGTAGGCGGCTTTTTTCCCTTCCTATCTTGATTAGTTTAGAAATGAGGGTGGTATATGTTGTCAAGACCTTGTTTGGTGATGAAGACAAGTGCACCCATAACAGGGGGTTATGTTGCCAAATAACCCCGGTAGGGGTGTGTGGCGTGGCACAGATTATTAAGGAGAAAGGTTGGCTGTAATCCAAGAATGTAACCTGTTGTTCTTGTATAGAAGTTTCCAAAAGTTGGAGTGATCTACGCGCCTCGAAATTAAGAGTGCGCGGCGACAGGGGATTAGGATCACCCTGTAATATGTCAAAGAGGGGTTTAAGTTCCCCGGTGGTTAACCTCAAATAAGGTCGTAACCAATTGACATCTCCTAGAAATTTTTGAAAATCGTTGAGAGTGTGCAGATGATTAGCTTTTAATTGAACCTTCTGAGTAGTGATGGTAGCCGAATTGAGTTCAAAACCTAAGTGATAATAGGGATCTTTTAACTGTATTTTATTGGGTGCTATTTGTAGCCCAAGGGCAGTGAGCGCCTCTTGCAATTGGGCACAACAATTGAGTACCTCAGGGGTGGTTTTCCCTGCTAAGAGAATATCATCCATGTAATGAATAATATAAATGTGAGGCCATTTGTCCCGAAGGGGATCTATAGCTTGTGCTACATATTTTTGGCATAGTGTGGGACTGTTGGCCATTCCTTGTGCAAGTACCTTCCACTGGAATCTTTGCATTGGTCCTTTAAAGTTGGTTACAGGGAGGCTAAATGCAAAACGTTCTCTGTCCTGGGGGTGTAAGGGAATGGTAAAAAAGCAATCCTTAAGGTCAATAATGATTTTGGAATAGTTGGATGGGATAGCTACAGGGGAGGGGAG
>NW_007206910.1:0-531 GCF_000164805.1 Carlito syrichta | reverse complement strand
TTTTAGTCAGTCTCATTGCCTTGGTACAGTATATGTTTCTGACAGAGTCAAGTATTGCCTGCCTGACCACACTCCCACCTTTCTGTGAGCATCTAAAATCTCACTCTTGAGTGACACCAAACCATACTTATTGGAAGCTCCTTGCCAACGGTGCTCTCCAGCTCCCTCCTTCCTCCCTATATGAGAACATCTGATGGGGAGCTCAGGTGACTTCCTTGGACCCACCCGCAGGCACTGTGAGGTCAGAGAGATGGGTCTGTATTCATTCTGCCTTCCAGGGAAGCTATGACCTAGTCTTGGTGTTTTGGCCTCTGGGGGTCTCTACTCTTCCTGCAAATGTGAATCCCCACCCCAGCAGGGGAATGGAGAAGCTTGTCTCAGGCCCTCTGGTGAGGGAGGGCCACTTCTGCTTTCCAGGGGGAAGCTGTGTCGTGGGGAGCAGAACTGGGGCTGTAGGGGAGGCCGGAGGGAGAAGGCCCTAGAGGAGACCCGCAAGGAAGTGATACTTCCTCCGGGGGCCAGATCATTTGC
>NW_007206909.1:0-1244 GCF_000164805.1 Carlito syrichta | reverse complement strand
CAGGGGGAAGCTGTGTCATGGGGAGCAGAACTGGGGCTGTAGGGGAGGCCGGAGGGAGAAGGCCCTAGAGGAGACCCGCAAGGAAGTGATACTTCTTCCAGGGGCCAGATCATTTGCCTGCAGCCCCTCCTTCCTAACCGCCCAGCCCTGCTTTTTCCTCAGGGTTCTTTTACCACTTCCTGCTCTCCCCATTTTCTTTCTTTCTTTTTTTTTTTGAATTGGAGTCTCACTCTGTTGCCCAGACTGGAGTGCAGTGGCTGCTTCTGGCCACCGCAGCCTCGACCTGCTGGGCTCCTGCGATCCTTCCTCCTCAGTCTTCCGAGTAGCCGGAATTACAGGCATGTGCTACCACGCCCGGCTAATTTTTTGATTTATTGTAGAGATGAGGTCTCGCTGCCCCAGACAGGTCTCGAACCCGTGGGCTCAGGCAATCCACTCACCTCAGCCTCCCAAAACGTGGGATTACAGGCTGAGCCACCGAGGCTGGCTAAAAAAAGTTTTGAAAAAGTTGAACATAAACAAGTAGGTAATATGATACCATTTCTGAAACAAGATATTCATATATGGGAATGCCTTATTTATAAGCTCTGCTTATCAAAATTTTATGTTAAGGTCTCAGTAGTGATTATTTCTGGGTGAATGCTGGTTTGTTTGTTTTTTCCTTTTGTACATCTTTATTCTTAAAAGAACAGGCATCACGGGTATGATTTTAAAGCAGCCATAGAAGGAGCAATGGAATGAAGCCAGCATGACTGCAGAGGGCAGGGCACTTTGGAGCCAGGGTGGTCAGAAGGATGCTTGTGTGGAGATAGATGTCAGCAGACCTGGCCCCAGAGGGCTGATGCACCCACTGTTGTAAATAGAATGTTTTCTTAATGAAGCTTCCGCTATTGTTTAGTATCCAGTTTAGCAAACCTATCTTGAGTGCCTGCTGGGAGTCAGACACATTATTAGGGTACAAATCTGCATATGTTGGGGGAAATCCTGCAGGGAGCAGTCCACCCCCTCCCATCCCACCCCCAGAAGAAGGGGCAAATACATACAACTATCTGTATGCAAAACAAAAACAAAGAAAGAAATGAAAACAAAATCTGGTAGACAGGCCCATTCCACTAGATTGTTGGGGAAATGCATTCTGGGACAGTCCTTCTGAGGCCGGCTTGACCGGCTCCATCAGAGTTGGGTTTTTTTTTTTTTTAATGGATGCATAATAGATATACATAGATGAGAAAGGACAAGGCTAA
>NW_007206908.1:0-710 GCF_000164805.1 Carlito syrichta | reverse complement strand
TTTTGTTTTTGTTCTTTTTGTTTTGTTTTGTTTTGTTTTTGTTTTGAGATGGAGTCTCACTCTGTCGCCCAGACTGGAGTGCAGTGGCCGCTTTCGGCCACTGCAGCCTCGACCTGCTGGGCTCTGGTGATCCTTCCCTCAGCATTCCAAGTATCTGGAACTACCACACCTGGCTAATATTTTGATTTATTGTAGAGATGAGGTCTTGCCCATGGCTCTTTTCTAATGTTATATTTGTGTGCGATCTACAAACTCCAATTTTGCATCACCTTGGAGATTTGTTGTCAGAAGATACATCCTTCTGTAACAGCCTCTTGCATCCCTTTCTGGTCATGGCCCTTCCTCGGAAAATGCTTAATGACTCCTTGGTGACTGACTGTCAGTCTGGTATGGCTCCAGGTCCCTCCTTTCGTGGGCACTACTCTCAAGAGCAGCCTTCACTGGATCAGGCTTAGTTCCTAGATCTCACACCCTCTTCTGTGTCCTGGTGTCAAAGAGTTCAATGGAGCACATGCTGGCACAAGAACAAAGGATACAACATATTCTAGTTCAAGTGTCTCTATTATTACCCTATACTATTCTGCAATAGAACTTCAGTAGACGTTTGAACTCCTATGTAGGTTAATTAATCAGGACAGAGGCTCGAATCACTTTACAATGGGGTCTTCAACCCACTGTGGTTGAAGAAATAGGGAGGAGCATCAAGAAAG
>NW_007206907.1:0-866 GCF_000164805.1 Carlito syrichta | reverse complement strand
GGTAGCTATATTGTCTCATCTTAAAATCTTCAAAGAGCCAAGTTTCCTTTTGAGAAAAAAGTATAACCCATTACATTCTATATTGCTTACTATACACCAGGCACTGGTCAAAATGTGTTACATATGTTAACTTATTTAGCAGAATGAGGAAAATAATCTGCTTCAACAACAGAATGAAGAAAGTAATCTGTGTAAATAATTTTAAAAACCAAGTATCTGGCAGGACTTGGTGGCTCAGCCTGTCAACCCAGCACTTTGGGAGGCCGAAGCGAGTGAATCGCCTGAGTCCGCAGGTTCGAGACCAGCTTGGGCAACTTGGCAAAAAAATGACTCTGCAATAAATAAAAAATTAGCCCCGTGTGGTGACTCACGCCTGGAGTTCTGGCTACCTGGAAGACTGAGGCGAAAGGATCACCATGAGCGTGACATTGCATTCCAGCCTGGGGCGATGGAGTGACACTCCAAATCAAAAAACAAAAAAACAAAACCAAGTTGCTGGCTACAGATGGAACTACTGAGTTTACTCACAGAAGTAAATGTTTGCCAGCTATTGGTGTGGGGAAAGTGCAGTCGTGATGTGACACTTTCATGGAGGAATAAAATGTATTAGCACATGGAAATATATTAAATATGAGGACAATTTTAAGTGTTACTGAGCTTCTCGCTAGCATTATAATTTTTCAAGAGTCTGTTCATAATACCACACATATTGCTTTTCATAAGCTCTCTTCTTGCTCTACCAGCATAACGTTAGCAGAAGGCATGTGGGTGAAACTAGCCCCTGCACTTGAATCAACCCAAAGGAGGTATACCTGGCAACTGTCAAAGTTAGAATTTCAGTAGAAAGCTTAATCTGATGAATCCAT
>NW_007206906.1:156628-181040 GCF_000164805.1 Carlito syrichta | reverse complement strand
AATCTGTATTCAAAGCCATAAAGAATAAAACGGATATTGTGGAAAATAGCAGCAGTGATGTGAAGAACATACTTGAGAGGCTGCCTGGGAATGCAGAATAAACAACAGATGTGTCAACGGTGAGAGAGGCCAGATCTGATGGAGAGATTCCAGCTAAATAGCACAGGAATCTCTGAAGAAGCCAGAACAAGTTTAACAAAAATAATAAAGACATAATTGAAGAGCATTTTCCTTAGCAGAAAGAAGACCTATAATATATTGAAAGGGTCTTATTTTAAGCAAAATAAATGAAGAGACTCTTACTGTAGGTCTTCTGATAGCATTTAAAAATTTTAAGATTAAAGAAGAAACGTGCTAGCAGAATTCAGGCAGATGAAAATGACAACCACCACAACATTAAAACTTAGGCTCTGAAGTTCTACCTAGAAAGGAACTGCAGTTAAGCTATACTTAGAATTCTTTACAATGCTGAGAGTAGAACATTGTTTAAAGATTTTGAGGGCGAGTGTTTGTGCTCTAAGACTTTTATACCCAGCCAAGGTATGGTTTTTGTGTGAAGGATACAGAGTCATATGAGATTTGCCAGGGTTTTCAAAATATACCATGTACATTCCCTTCAAGAAAATGATGTTTCATTTTGATCAAAAGCTGAATACAAATTCTGAACCTGAAGATAAATAAGTCACTCTTCCTTCTAAGGAAGTATCTAGCTACAGGACAGTAGTCATGAAGATATTAATCATAGAGTTGCACATAATAATGTAAAAGCGGAAACCACCTAAATAACCAACCTTAGGGGAATACTTCTTTACATGATGTATTAGTTAAGGTTCTTTGGTTATAAGCAATTTGGGGGAAAAAATCTAAAACAACTTAATTAAGAAAAGGAATCTGTCATATTCTTACAGAAGAGATGAACACAGAAGCCTCCAAAAACCCTTGAACCAGGTCAGTCAGGGATTCTCAGTGTGGGAGTTCTTGTCTCTTTGGGGCTCTTCTATTTAGTGACTGTGATCTATTGACGAGTCAGGTTTTGGGGAGGGAATCTGATGAGCTTAGCTGGTGTCACATACCAGCCCTTGGTCTGGGCAGTGCCCTGAGACCAACAGGCTCATCTGAAGAACCTCCTGAAGTGGGACTGGGCATGCTGTCTGTCATGCATGGAATAGGAAACAGCCCTTCAAAACAATGCTCACCATGCGTAGTTAATGACATTGGAAAATACCTGACTGTAATATCAGCACAGAGAATATAATAGACAACAGTATAGTTAGCAGGTTGTATAGGCCAAAGTGAAAGAAAAACAATGGCAAAGAAACATGTCAGATACTACCAAGTTCCTCCATTGTGTGATGGCATCATGGGTGACTTTTAAAATACTTGCCTGTGATGAGCATCAGAAAATGAAAAAAAAAACAAAAAAAAAACACACCCTGAGAAAATGGTAATTATGAAGACAGAAACATGGGGAATTATTTAAGGTATACTGTTGCATGAGGAGAGCAGAATTTAGAATTCAGTTCTATGATTGCACAGACATTATGAATACAGATGTCTGTGTATGTAGGCTGGATGCGAGTGTGCAGAAATGACAAAATGTGTGGTGGGACTGGACTGAAAGTGACTTTTCTTTTAAAATGTTTTCTTTCGTATTTATTTCACAAGATAATGTAATTTAGAACACATTTATATTGGAGGATATTCTGTTGCTTTTCAAAAGCCTAATGATGGGGTAACTTGTACAAGTGATAACGATGGTGCCTCTAGATCTGAGATTTTCAACCAGGGGGTGATTTTGGCTCCCTGGGGACATTTGTCACACCCTGGAGACATTTTTGGTTGTCATGACTTCAGGGGTGCTACTGGCATCTAGTGGGTGAAGGGCAGGGATGTGCTAAATATCTTATAATACGTGGGGCAGCCCCCGACACCTCAACAACAAAATAGCCACCCCAAAATGTCAATGGTGCTGAGGTTGAGAAATTCTGCTCTCCAGAGACATTTTTATGTCATACATATGTGATTTACTAACAAAAATCCCAACTGGTTGATACTCATAGAAATGATTTCATATGAATTGTTTTTATCAATCCCTAGTAACAGGAGTAAATGATTTATTTTTTTTACTCAGTTAAATATTACTCTCCAGATAAAACTTTCACACTGTAATTCAAGTCTCTTTTTTTTCTAACCTTGTAGGTTCATCTTTGGAAAGCCAGTGGAAGCCCTCTCCTCTCCTTGTGGATTACTTGGTTCATAAGACCTTGCCAGTGAGGCTCGGTGTTTACACGACTGTGATCCAACCTGCCCCATTTTCTACTTGTATGTGTTGGTGGAAGTTTGGAGCTCTTTGGAGCTATTGTTTACGTGGAAATTTTGAGCCATTTTGAATCGCTTAAAGGAGTAGACGCTGCTAGCAATGAGCTCCCAAAGCCATCCGGGTAAGGCCTCGGTCCTTCCTTCTCTGAAAAACAGCTGGGCTTTCTTTTACAGAAGTCAGATTTCCTGTGACTACGGCTTGCTTACTGGATTTGAGACTTTTGTTTTTCTTGATAATGGTCACTGTTGGTTTGTGACAGCACCAAGTGCAAAGTAGATTGTTTGTTCTTCCTCTCAGTGAAAGAAGGACTGATAGAGACCTCAGAGGATTTGGAGTAAAGTCTTTGGCTCCAATTTGTAGGCCAACTTGAGTGGCACACAGGTTTCTTTGATGCTAGGACAAAAGAATTGCTCTTTAGCAGTTAAAGGTCAGTGTGTGATTTGAAGAGTTAATTCCTTGCCCAGTTTCTTTGTTTTTTATTAGGGGGTGATTTGAGGGGTGGTAGTGCTCTTGTGATTGGACCTCTGGGCTAAATCTGGAAAGAAGCATATGTTCCCACTCACAGGTGGTAGTGACGGTAGCTCATGGTGTTTGCGTGCTTTTATTAGGTGTTGTGCTAAGCATTTTATAACCGTTTAGTCTTCGTAACAGCACCAGATAATACCAGACCTGGTGGGAAGGAGTAACTTGTCAGAGGTCAGAGAGCTTGTTAATGCTAACTGTATGGTCTTGGAAACCAAGCGTGTCCTGCTCTGAGTATCAGAAGCATGTTAGGGACACATTTAGGGACCCACTTAATGTCCTTGGAAAGTAACTATACATACTTCATAATAAAACCTGAAGAGCTCTGCCACCATCCTGCCTAACAGGTATGGGCATCCTGCTACTTCCAGCACATCCTGGCATTTAGGGGCTCTTAGATGTTGGCCTCTGTCTGCATCCACATGAGAGGGAAGGTGGTAGCTACTGGACAGATGCTCAAGGCATCTGAGTCTTTGTTAGCCTTAGAGCAGAAGCAGAGCCTTTGGGTCTGCATCACTCTCTTTGAGATTGCCCAGAACGTTCCCACTGTCTTAGCTTGGGTGGGGTCAGCTTTGTCGAAAAGCTCCAGAGGGCAGCATTCCAGGTTTTATTTAGACATGGAGGTTTTATTGATTAAAATTGCTCATGCATTAATTGATGTAAAGAATGGTTTATGATCATTGTAAGAAAAAAATTAAGCACTATGGATTGAAGTGTATAAAGTAGACATTGAGTGGTGCCTGGATCTTTCCCTCCTGCTCTCAGAGTGGCCTGCTGTTGGGGTGGGAGTATGCTTTTCCTGTATATAAATATAGTGTTATGTGTATAAACATTTAGTAGAGTGTGATTTTATATGTGAGATTCTTTTATGTTTTGTCCATTTGAATGTATTTTGAGCATCTTTCAATGTCAGTATGTGTATAAATCTTACTCTTCTTAATAGCTTGTTAATGTGTATTAATGTGGTTGTAGCACTATTTATAACAGTTCCAAATTGGTATCAAGCAATTATTATACATATATTTTGTACACTTCTATAAGTATCTCAGCTGGACAAATTCCAGGAAGTGGAAGCTGGGTCAGTGAACATGTATACTTAAAACATCATTAGATTTACTGTCACATTGCTCCAGAAACCTTGTCTCAACTGATCTTCCTAACTGCAGTTTATAAGGATGCATGTTTTTCTTCACTAACACTTTGTCAATCACAGGGTAGCTTCATTGTATTTCATTTTTGTCAGCATGCTAGAGGAAAATTATTGCTTGAGTTCACATGACTGTTTTAAATGGGGATGCATATTTTTGTATGACCTGGTATAGACGTAATCAAATTTTGTACATGCTACCCAGGCATTTGAAGAGAAAGTATGCTTTATTATTATTATTGGTCTAAAGAGAAGTCTATATCTGTATATTAGTATTGTATTTAAAGTTCTCTCATTCATATATATTTTACATACTTATATATAGAAGTATGTGTATGCTTACTTTATATGTGATTTTACGTAGCTATTAACTCACTTGAGTTATTTCAATCAGCATAACTTTACTCATTTTCTTGTTTGTTCAATTTCTGGGATAAATTACTTTTTCTATTGTGATTATAGTTTGTAATATTTTTACATTATTAACATTTTTGCTTTATATATTTCAGTGCTTAAAAATTAATTACTATTCTTTTGGTAGAACAGGTCTGTTATCTAAATACAATATATTTCTCTTTGGTTAATGTTTCTGTGCCTACAAGTTTATTCTGTTTCGTAAGATATTTCCTCCCTTGGTTTCCTTTGGCTAGCAAATATTTCCTCATCCACTTATCTTTAGCTCTTTCAGACCACTTTCTCTAAGGCTTATTTCTATAAACAGCAGGAAGCTGAGTCTTTGCTTTTTACATGAGGAATTTTAGCCATTCACATTTATTTTTATTACTGGCCTGCCTGGGCTTGTTGTGCCCCCTTGTGTCAGGCTACATATGCATTGTTGTCATCTGCTGACCCTCCTCCATTCTTTGTCTCTCAGTGAGGGAGACTATGATGACAGGTATAGCTGGTGAGGGCAGGGCTTTCACAGGTATAGCTGGTGAGGGCAGGGCTTTCACTTCTCTTCTGACTATGTGGTTGTTTGTTTGGGCCTGCAGCTTTCTGGATCCTCCTATTCCTCTCTCCAGCTCTCAGATCTCCCTCAGGAATCTGCCTTTTTTCTCAGAGCACCTTCTTGGACTACAGTGCCTTGTACAACCTGTGCTGTCACATGCATCAGCACTATGACCCATGATTGCACCATGCCCTGTACTTTCTTCAGGCACTGCTCCTGGCTGGGATGTTGGGCTCTACCTGATCTGTGCCCTTGCTCCTTAGCAAGGCTGCTGCCTGCATGGGACATGAGTTTCTCACTAGTGATCATTTTCCCATCAGTTTGTTCCCATTGGATTTAGAGATTCTGGAAAATTCCTCCAAGCTTTTTGTCAGTTGATGCACCTATTCACCAACTGTCAAGCATTGCTGTAAGTCTTTTTATAATTTTGTTTATATTTCATCATCTTAGTGGATCTTGGAGAGGAAAGAAATAATTAATATTCAGTTGTTCAATTTGCTATCTTGAATGAGAAATTTCTAGGTGTGTTCCAGCATAGCTATGGACTTGCTCTTTCTCCCTTTTTCTCAAGCCAAGGAGACGAGTCCTGTTGCTGCCTCAGCATCACTGGGATGCTGCGGTTTTCAGTTTCTCCTGGCTGTGTGCCTTTACTCCTGTCTACGCGTCCCCTCGGTGTTTTCCTCTGCTGACTGACTCGTGTCCCTCTTCCTGACTGCCTGGCATACCCCTGCTGCCTGCATGCCTGCCGTATGTTTTGCCTGCTGAGCCCTTCTCCTGTGTGGCTTGGCACAGTGTACCCATAGCGCTTCCTTACTCCCTGGTACTTTGGACTCTAGTGCCCTGGGGTCCCCTCTCTCACATTTTTAGTGTAATTTGGCTTTGCCCTGATGATAAAGTGACCTTTTTATTTGATATGTGTGATTTTCCTCTCCCTGTTTGTCTTTAAAACTCCCTCTGGTGTTGAGTGAGGTATGCATTATGATTTTATTGCTGTTCTTTCTGAACTTTGCCAGAGCCAGGCCCTGGTTCTCTGACGTAAAAGCTGCTTAACTGTTGGGATTTTATTGCTCTAAATAACTATTTCTAATGAGTGAGCAGCCGGAGGAAAGAGCCTGGATTGATTTAGCCTAGAAGAACTCTTCTTTGAAAAGAGGCTCTGAAATTTTATGCTTCTTGCCTAACCTGGCCCTCCATACCTTTCCTTGTTGGGGATGTGCTGAAACAGGTCAGGATGAATTTATTAGGGCATGGGCTCTGCTTTGAAGGTGAATCCCTGGAATAAAACTGAGGGAGTGTGGATGGGCACCCCATGTGGGCCTGCTGACAGGACGAGCAGTGGCTCCTTTTTTTCCATCCATTTCGTTTTTCCTCCAATAACTATAACTGACTGTCTTTGTCTTTCCTTGTGGTTAAAGTGTGCCTAGGATACTGGTAAATTAACCTACTAGCAGGAAACTCAGACATTGTCACTCAGTTGCCCATTTAACACTGCCCTGTCTCTCCAGTGCTGGTTACCTTCCTTTCTGGAATGTTCCTGTCTGGAGAAAGTGTTGCTGAGAAACATTCTAAATCTCAAGGAGGAGCCCCACGATGGGTTTGCTGGGATGCGTCTCTGGTCACCCAGATAATGCTCTTGATAGGAAACTGGTTGAGCAGGTGAGTAATTTGAGCATCCTATCTCTCCTGAAATCTTGGTGAAAGGTGTGGATAGTGTTTAGTTAAAAATACAATAACCATTTTGAGGGAAATTTGTATAAATTAAGATCACTATTTTAACTCAGGCCATTCTATGATTTCTTAACAGTCTGTTTAGTCTGAAATACCTCATCCACATGAAAGCAGCTAAGAAGTCTGTGTCAACAATAATTTAGTGATTAGTGAGTTCACAGTAATCTGGTTTCTTCAAAGCATTGTCTAGTGTTAATTCTGTAAGTCCCCTGGAGAAGCCTATCTGCCTGAAGGCCGATCTGAGTGGGACTCTGGGGTTTCTTTAAGTCTTCTTCCTTTATTTGATTTTGAATGTTTATTTCAACCAGTGTGGCTGCCAAGGTTATTATAGTTTAATATAGAAATGATCTCATAAAGAAACATTTTTATGGCATTTAAATCATGCTCTGCAATGGTTGAATGTTTCAGGAATGTTGCAAAGTTTTAAAGGGAGAAAATGAATTTTGCAGACCTACAGTTAACCCAAAGACATTGATTCTGAGCTCCTGATGACGGATAAGTGGGTTGCAGACCTTGAGTGAGGCCCTGGGAGGCAGGAGGTGACGAGAGCTGAGGAGATGAGAGCAGCCTTGGGAACAGCCCAGCAAGGGCTCTCAGGAGGGAGTGGCAGACAGCAAGTGTAGCCAGCCGGTGTGAGTCCTGGGGAGCTTAGGCAAGGAGACAGACCGGGTTCACGCCTGTCAGGAGACTGAAGAGCAGCTGATGCTAGCTGGAGAAGAACTTCATTGCCCCAGTGATCGGCAGTCCAGGGGTTCTGGGTAAAAGAGAGCAAGACTGAGCCCCAAGAACATGGGAGAGTAAACGATCTCTGTATTGCCTGGAGCCGTTTTAGAGAAGCACAACAGAAACTAATGTTGGGATGGGACTAATGTTGTTCAGACTAATGTTGGGATGGGAACTGCTTTTGATGCCCATGTGCTGCTTGCTTCAGCTTTTAAAGGAAAGGTTTAAGAAATACTCCCGTGCGTTTTTTTCTGACGCCGCAGCACAGCCTGTCTGAAGTGTGCATCCTTTCAGGCCTCCTCCCAGCCACCCGGCACAGAGTGTTTGCAGCTCTCAGTAGCCCGGATTCTCCATGCCATCATTATCTGGGATCTTAATCAGTCAAGGTTTGTTCTGGAAATCATGTAGACATAAGGACTTATTTTTCAACCTACTTTTTTTTTTGTTCATCCTCAAATTGTGTTTTGTCTTTTAAAAATCATGAGTACTTGGTCGTTATGAAGAGCTCAGAAAATTCACTGTCAATGGAGCATTGATGGTTTGTTTTGGCAATTCTCTGAAAATTCTTCTACAGTTTGTGGAACATTTGCATTTGTGTCCTTTTTTCAAAGCCACCATTGTAGAAATGCAAATTTCTGAGTTCTGAGATGCTGAATGTTGGATGATTAATGATATTGAAATTTAAGAATGAACTCCCGGTATGTATTTGACATAGAAAACTTGGTATGAGAATCATTAGAATCATTGAGCACAGCTTGGCGGGGGAACAGAAAGGCTGTGATTGAGGCGCCTGGCGGTGGGGGCAGGTTGCATGTGGACAGGTGTGCAGACGCACAGCCGTCTCTAGACCTGGGCTGTGTGAGGCGGGAACTGCTCCCCTCCTCTCGAAGCTTTGGTTCTATTTGACCATAGATGTTTAAAACTTAATAATAATTCAACATTGATTACTTGCTTACCCCAAGTCAACCCTGCTGTGCTGTTATGAGACCAAGATGAATAGCATCTTGTTGAGTTGTCCTTTACAGTTATTTCTTTTGTGTTGCATGACAACCCTGTGACGTGACCTGGGGCACCATTATTTCTATTTGTAGATGAGGAAACCAGTATTACTGCAGTCAAGTGCTTGGACTGAGGTTAGGCAGTGAATTGGACACCAGTCTGGCCCTCAACTTGGTCTTCTGCATTTGAGGGACATGTGCCTCTCTGTAGGCAGAACATTGAGTGCTTTGGATCTACTGAGGATTGAGCCTCTCCCTTGTGTGGAGCTCTCCAGCCAGGGCAAGCAGGGGCAGCAGGCCACTGGTCCAGTGTGGTTTGTGCCATGGAGAGATGGGCAGGGTATGGAAATCCCCAAAAGAGACATGTGAAGCCGAGAGAGGCCATCCCCCAAGGAGGACATGTGAGCTGAGTCTGTCATGGCCCTGACAGTAGGCATGAAGAAGGGATCATGGGTCCTTCACGGGTTCTGCTCCTCCTGACTTGGTGTCCTCTCCTGCAGCATAGGCTTTATGTGACCCTTAGTATCAATGAGCATGGGTTTTGCTGTCTGCAAACATTTGGCACCTGTGCCACTTGCTGTGTATCTAATGTATTTTTGTAAACTTTCTGAGCTGTGTTTGCCAGTCCCAGAAAGTTGGGACTGCAGAAGTTGACTGGGTGACTGGCATAACCAAGTGGGATTTGGGCTGAAACTTTTGGGAGATTTGGGTGGAAACTTTTCATCTAATTACCACTTAGTCTTTTTTGTTGTTGTTGTTGTTTGCTTATTTCATGAGAACATGGTGAAAATGAACACTTTTAGGAAACTGTAATGATGAAGACAGAAATCAAATGAGGCAAATAACTAAACTTGTTAAATCATATTTAGCTTTGTGTTTTTAAACTGGTTTGGTTTTCGCTACCTAATCACTAAGATGTTGTGAATGCTGGCCTTTCAGAAGTGACACACAGTGCATGAGGAAAGGAAACCATATCACTTTATTTTCATGTTTGTACCTCCCTCCTTTCCACTTTCTAGGAAAACAAAAATGGGAAAGATAAATTCTGCCTCTCTGGGAGTGAGGCACTGGTGATTTGGAGACAACTGATTATGGCTTGGTCTTTGGGAATGTCATGCCTGAGAGCTTAGGTGACTGTTTCCCTGAGCTGGTGCTGGGCTTGCTGGCTCTCGGTTGTTTGCTGGGGTCATGAGCTGGCTGTCCCATGTTGATCTTGATCTTGTTCCCATTGAACTCCATGCTCCCTTATCCTCCTTGCCCTGATCAGCCCCTCGTCTCTGTCCTCCCAGTGTTCTCTTGCTGCTTTTCCGTTAGTGCTAGGATCCAGACTCAGAATGGAATGATTCCATGCTGAGATACAGTTCTAGAGTTTTCGGAATTTTACCTTAACAAGGTTCAATGCTACAGTTATTTTCTTTTTCTTTTTTTTTTTGAGTCTGAGTCTCACTCCCTCACCCAGACTGGAGTGCAGTGGCATGCTCCCGGCCACCGCAGCCTCGACCTGCTGCACTCTGGTGATCCTTCCGCCTCAGCCTTCTGAGTAGCTGGAATTACAGGCACGTGCTACCATGCTCGGCTGATTTTTTGATTTATTGTAGAGATGAGGTTTCGCCAAGTTGCCCAGGTGGGTCTCGAACTCGCAGGCTCAGGCAGTTCACTCACCTTGGCCTCCCAAAGCACGGGACTACAGGCTGAGCCACCGAGTCCTGCCAACTATAGTTATTTTCTAACTTTTACTATTACCGTGTACTTTTGAAAGGTAGTAGTAAAGCTTATTTAAAATGATACTTGTTTTTTAGAAAATACAGAAATGACCTAAATTAATTTATTTTTGTTCCATTTGAGAACATTTATAAAGAATTATGTAATGTTGGTTTAAGTGTCTTGGTGTTCATTATTTAGTGGTCATTGACTGGGGGAATCTTTTTCCTGTACACATCTATGTTCTCAGAAGGTTCAGATTAGCCCTTTGACTCAGTATGTACTTTAGATGTCAGGATTTGTTATTGTTAAGTCATTGTCTTCAGAGACCTCCACTGGAAGAAATATTTTGATTGATGGCAGTGTTTTTTTTTCTTTAACTTTAAACACTTAGGCCATTTTTTAGATGATTGCTCTTATAATCTGTTTTTTTAGGTGATATATTAGTTTGTTCAAGCTGCTACAACGAAATACCTTAGACCAGAACATTTATAAACAGAAATTTATTGCTTGCAGCTCTGGAGGGTAGGAAGTTTAAGGTTAAGACACTAGCAAATTTAGTGTCTGATGACAGCTTTCTCCCTTCTTGCTGTGTCCTCTCATGGCAGAAGTGGCAAGGGATCCCACTTGAGCCTGTTTTATAAGGGCACTAATCCTGTTCAAGATGTTGGGTTCCCAAGGCTTAATCATGTCCCAAAGGCCTCACTCTTAATACAATCTCATTGGGTATTAGGTTCCAACTCATGAATTTGGGGTGGGGGAGTAAGAGAATGCCTTTCATCATAATAGCCAAAGCTTCCATTTTAATTAGTTTGTGTCTATAGCCCTGTATATTCCTTTTAAAACATATGTGATTTTCCTAGGATGTCCTTTGTAGAAATTGGACTTTTATTACAACTGTGTTTCTCAGTGACTTGTTGATTCAGTAGAGCTTGTGAAATGCCGTTGGAGTTTCAGAGAAAGTCATGGAGTCTGTTCTTGGTTCACTTAGGGTTTCTAGATGTTGTCTTGAGGCTTTCTAACCTCTTCACATCTGCTAGAGTGAGGGTATATTTAGTGGAAGTTTCTCCCTTCGATATTGAATAGTGTGATGCAGAATTCTCGATGCTCTTCACTTTCCCTTGTACGGTATCCAGATCAGAGGCTGATTGACTGATTCTTAAGGTCCTGTCTCCCCATCCTGGGCTGACATGCAGAATGCAAACCTGCTTGCCACAGACTGGCAGAGATGCTGCCCAGTGCTCTTTGCCTGAACACCTGCAGAATCTTGCTGTGACTGGGCCAGAGCAAAGGTGGTCTTTGTCCCAGTTGTTCCCTCTCGTGTGGTTCCTTATTTTAGTCTCATTGAAAGAGTTAGTGGAAAGAAGGCAGGCTGGGTTAATTTTTTCTTTCTTATGTCCTATTGGAAAAAAGAGTTTTCAGAAAATTTGGACAGGTGTTAGGGAAGACCAGAGACATGAAAAGCAGAGATTTTCATGGGAAATTTTAGCAATAAACCAGAGAGATGGGAAATTTTATTTTTGGTAGTCCTGATAATTTGTGTGTGTTGGAAATCGAGTCATCAGTGGTAATGGTGCTTCTGATGCTGGCAGAGAGGAGGTTAGTATCCCACTAGAAATATTTAGTGGGTGCTACAGTCACCAATTAAATGGTAGTGAGTCCAGTTTTCTGAATGACAAGGACTAGAGCATGACTACTAAAGAGGAAACTGATCTTCAGTAGTCTTCATCCCCAGTGGGCTCCTCATCCTCGGTCCTACAGCATCAGGATAGAGGCAGGATGCCAACTCTGAAGTAGAGGCACTCAGGCCTGGGATTACAGGGCACCGGTGTCCTTGTCAGTGCTGTCTTCATCGTGGGGAACCTTTGTCTTTGTAGAAGATGCTTCAGTCTAGGAATGTGGTTCTCTTCCAAATACTGATGCAGATGTCAGTGTCCTTCAAGGCTGTTTTTGAGAAGATGTGTTTGTCTCCATGTCTAGGCAGTTACAACGGAACGATGAGGAACAGAGGCATCTCTGAGCAACAGCGCTGACAGGACCTGGCCTGGAAAGACTGAAACCCCACTGTGGTCTTCCCTGTTGCAAGTAGCCCAGCCTTTAGGAGATGCTCCAACATCTTGGGTGGCAAGCAGAGAGTTTCATTGGATTACCCCGCTGGGGGCCCTCTCTAGTCTCTGCTAACAGTTGGATTGTCTGTCTGAACAGTCCAACTATCTGCTTTCACATCTTTCTGTGATTTGGTTTCAGACTTCATTACTATCTAAAGAAGAAAACAATTTGGGCTTTTCTTGAGTAGCTGAGATTACCTGAGATAATATTACTTTAGTGCTTCTCACCAATTTCCAGGTCAGAGTATTTGGGCTTTACCTGGAGAGTAGGCAGGGGTGGTAACTGGGGGATCTCTGTTTAGGGGTGCTCTGCACCTTTTGCCTTCCCTGCTGAAGTGTCCATAGGGCTTTCCTCGCTGGACCTGTTTGCCTCCAGAGGATGGGGCTGTTTCCTTTTATGAGGTCCTGCCCTTTGGAAGAACACCTGGCTTTCACTTTTGCCTCCCTGCACCTGGCATGCAGCTGATAGAAATTTATTTGTGTCACTTTCCAGACAGAAGACTTCACTGGGGCAGTGAGCAGTGTGTTGACAGGCAAAGCCCAGACCCTCCTGCAATGGAAGGACAGGGCAGCTGGTCTTCACCTGGACAGGAACAGACTAGGTGGTTCATGTATTTGAATTGGTATATTCATTTTGAAATACTGTTTATACTTACTTGTCAAGGTAACATCTTGACCATTGTTTTCTACAATGGTTCTATATTTTCTGGTTTTATGTAAACTAATTATATACCTTTCACGAGTTTTTATTAAGTATGGGTTACCCAAGCCCAAGTCTTCATGGTTTGTTTGGATACCTTTCAAGGCAGCTTTACTCCCTCATTCTCACTGGAAACAAAAGTGCCACTGGGAAACTGAACCTAAGTTCCTGGTAGAATCCCAACATTAGGCCAGAGGGGGGAGACCCTGTGCCATGCCCCACGCGACACCTGCTCTTCCACCAGTGGCTTTTGTAATGTTGTCAGCGACTGAATTGCACTTTTCCTTGGATGTTCACAGAATCTTCTGGATTGGCTGAACTCAGAATCTCATTGAATAATGTGATCTCTGTCAGTTCTAAACTTTGTACATCCAAATCCATGGGGATCTCATGACAATTGCTGCAGATTTAGAGAACTGCCTTAGAAAAATAATAGGAATTTACTTTTTTGTACTTTATATTTTGAACATCCAATGCTAGTTTCCGATCTTAAAAGCCCAAACATAAATAAACTTTGAGTTTGGAATGCATCTTGTTTTTTTGTGTGTAAATTTGTTAATAGATGTCATTTGGTGTTTGCACCAGTGCGGGGTTGAGCTAGGGTAAGTTTGAGAACCAGATTTCCCTGAGCTGCTGCGGGGGTTGGAAAGGCTTCTCAGAAAAGGGATTTCAAGCAACTGACCTAGTGGAGGAAAGCGGGAAGGAGAAGGTGATGAGTGGAGGCTGCCACTGCCCAGGTTGGACAGAGGGTGGTGAGGAAGGTGATGGCGAGGAAGTTGTATAGGCCTTTGGAAATGTGAGAGAGGCACCCTGGGAGATCTCAGAAACAATGTGCTCAGTACTGAGGTAAAACAATCCAACTGGTGGCACAAAGTTGTCCCTCTTTGCTCTCCTGGATACCTGTCTGTTCTCTGTGTGAGCAGACTCAGCACCTGGCCAGTGGGGGGATGGGGTGGGCGAGCCTCACTCTCTCCAAGGAGCAGAGTCTCCTTCAGGCCATGGGTGTCGTTGGGGATACCCTCCTGCAAAGACTGGTCTTCTTTGGATTTCTGGACCAGAGACACTTAGATCTATTCCCCCCTCCACTTTCCTTTGTGTTTCTTCCTGCTGACGAGATAGCAGTGTACAAAAACAAGCCAGCGTTTCTTGTTCTTGCTATTTGTAACTTGTCCCAAGCCTGGACTGGGTCCAGTCTGCTCATTTATTCTGCCAGAGTCCCATCTGCAGACCTCAGCTAAAGCTGGTTGTCCTGTCGGGCTCGCTCTGTTCCTGGAAAGCTTTGTCATGCACAGCCAGGGGCCGCTTTGGGTGCATCCTGTCTCCTCTGTCGCCTTATGTTTGGGAGCAGAAGTTGGCTCTGGTCGAATACGTGGATATGCTGTTAATTTATCCTCATTCTTGGAAGCAAATTGGGAGCTCAGAGGAAAGGAAGAGCCACAAAATGTCAAACCCAGCAGCGTCCATCTGACTTTGTTCTAATCACTACAATATGTAATTAAGATGAAGCATTTGATTTCCTCACTTGCCAGATTTAGGCCTCATTTTGTTTACTCTCCTGAGTCCTGATTTCTTCCTGTTGGAAAGTTTGCAGAGATAACTGGCTTGCCGTGGAGTTTCTGTGAATGGAGTTTCTATCGGTGAGCTGGGTGGCGTGGGAGTCCTGAGTTGGTTAGTGGCTTAGGCTGGCTGTGAGTTTCTCTCACAGTGGACGTTTGTAGCCTTCCCTGGGCTAAAGTGTTTGTTCTGTTGGTGAGTACAGCTGAGTCCCACGTGCACCCGATGACAGTGTCTCCAGAGACTTGCCATTTACCCCACTTCCTCGGAGCTGTTTATATGACAACCAGCTGTTCAGTGAAATCAGTTTAGTGGAGTTGGGGGTGTGTTAATTCTAGTCTGTGAGGTTAAAAAATAAATGGGTTTGATGAGTGGCATTTTACCTCTGTGGTCTTCCTTCTAGTAACCCATATCCCTAGTCTAATCATGAGAAAAACAGCAGACAAATCCCTAGATACACATCCTACAATACACTTGCCCACTCCTTCTTCATATGTCTAGGTCATCAAAAACAAGGAGAGTCTGAGAAAATGTCACAACCCAGAGGAGTCTAAGGAAACGCAACACCTAAATGTTATGTGGAATTCCTGGATGGCATCTTGGAATGGGAACAAGGCATTAGTAGAAACCTTCAGAAAATCCTGCATTCCTGATTTTAGTTAACAATGCTACATAAATATTGGCTCCTTAATTATAACTGATGTACCTTGGTAATGTAAGACGTTAATAATAGGTGAAACTATGTACGTTGGTGTTGATAGGGTATGTGTGAGCTCTCTGTACTCTGCTACTCAATTTTTAAAATAAAGTCTATTACTAAAATTGGAGCTCAAAAAATGAAGTAAGACTAGGCAATATAGTGAGACCTTGCTTCTACCAAAAAAAATAACTAGTTGTGGTGGTGAATGTCTATAGTCCCAACTACTCAGGAGGCTGAGGAAGAAGGATCACCTGAACCAAAGAGATCGAAGCTGTGGTGAGCTGTGATTGGGTCACTATATTCCAGTCTGGCTAATGAAGTGATAGCTCAACTCAAAAAAAAAAAGTAGCCTGGCTCGGTGGCTCAGCATGTAATCCCCGCTTTGGGAGGCCGAGGTAAGTGAATTACCTGAGCTGGCGGATTCAGGACCTGCCTGAGCAACTTGACGAGACCTCATCTCTACAATAAATCAAAAAAATTAGCCGGGCATGGTAGTGCGCACCTGTAGTTCCAGCTACTTGGAAGGCTGAGGCGGAAGGATCACTGGAACCCAGCAGGTCAAGGCTGCGGTGGCCAGGAGCGGCCACTGCACTCCAGTCTAGGTGATAGAGTGAGACTCCAACTCAAAAAAAAAGTATATTCTCTTTTGCTCATTGCTTATGAATCATCATATGCTGGAGACACTTTAGCACCTAGCTTTTAAAGTTTTTCTTTTGGGGATTATTCTAAATTAGTACAAGAATAGTTTTTTGGTTCTTTTTTAGTCGTTGTATGTGTATGTGATGTCATTAACTTAGCAAGTCACTATTGGTGGACACTGAGTTTGTTTTCAGTCTTTCTATTGTTAGTATTATAAACATGTGGCTTAGAAGAGTTCCCCTTTCTCAGTGGACTTTTTAAAGTCCACTTTTCAGTGCTTAGCTGGATGAATTCTCACAAAAGGAAAACACATGTAACTGTTGCACAGATCAGGAAATGGGACATTCCAGCACTCAGAAATCCCTTAATGCTCCTTCTCAGTGACTGTACCCTCAATCTCCCACCCCTAGGAATAACCTTTCTAGCTTGTAACATGTTAGATTAGTTTTTCCTGGGTTTAAACTTTAGATATATGGAGTCATTTAATATTTACTGTTGTTGTCTGGCTTCTTTCACTCAGCAATCTGTTTGTGAGATTTATTGACATTGTGGCTTATAGTAATCATTTCTTCATTTTCTTGAGTGTATAATATTTCATTGTATAAACAAATCGCAAATTATTTATTCATTCAGTTGCTGATGACATTTGAATGGTTTTCAGTTTGGCATAGGTATATATAATGCTACTATAACATTCTTATATGTGTCAATTGGTGCATGTAAGTATGCATTTTTTTATAAAGTGTATGTTTGCCCAACAGTTTTTCAAATTAATTGTTCCAGTTTACACTCTGACCTGTAGTGTGTTTGAGTTCCATTTATTCCATTTGCTCTGTCCTAACCAGTAAGTGGTACTGTAATTGTCTTTCATTTTAGCTATTTTAGATTAATTTCTCCTATTTGGTGGAGAAGTCCCTATGTAGGTCTTTTGCTCTTTTAAGAAATTGGTTTGTCTTCATTTTGCTTACTAATTTGTAGGGGCTGTCTATAAAGACTGGGTGTGAGTCTTTTGTTGTGTTTTTCTGCTGCTATTTTCTATCAGTCTGTGGTCTGCCTTTTCCCTTTCTTAGTGGTGTTTTTTGATGAACAGATGTTCTTAATTTTAACATAGTTCAGTTTATTAGTTATTTATGCCCTTTTGAAGGTTATGGAGTTTCATTATGTTATCACTCATTTAGATCTGTAGTCCACTGGGAATTGCTTTTAAAAAGTATGTTGTGAGGTAGGGATTGGGGGTTAATTTTCCATTTGGATGTTCACTTGGCCTGATAGTATTAAAAATGATTCATCCTTCTCTGCAATTGGATGCCACTTTGTCATAAGTCATGTATTTTATATAAATAGATTTGTTTCTGGACATTATTCTGGTCCATTGGTCTATTTGCATGTCCATGTACTAATGCAACACTATCTTAACTAATTGTAACTTTATAATCATGTGGATCTTTCAACTTTTAAAAAACTTTTTAAAGCTTGTCTCTTTTTTTTTTTTAAAAGCCTTTGCATTTCCATATGAATTTTAAAATCAGCTTTATTTCATCAGAATACTTACTGAGATCTCAGTTGGGATGTAATTGATTTGCTTATGGAATCAATTTATTTGGAATCTTTTAATTTATAGATATGCTATATCTTTCTATTTACTTGGGTCTTCCATAATTTCTTTCAACCACATTTCATAGTTTCAGTATAGAGTTCTTTTATTTTGTTAGATTTACTTCTAGGTGTTTGTGGGGGTTTTTTTGAATGCTGTTTTGTTTTTAAAAATTTAGTTTTGTTTGTGATGTTTAGAAGTATACAACTAATTTTTGTATACTCACCTTTTCTCCAGACACCTTGCACAATATACATATTATTATACTCTTTTATCTTTAGATTCTCTTGGATTTTTTATTCATACTATTTGTGAAAGCAAATGTTTCATGTCTTCTTTGCGAATTTTTAAAACGTTGCTGCCTTTCTTCTTTAGCTGCACTGCCTAGGACCTTCAATCAAATGTGAGGCATAACTGGTGATAGTGGACATCTGTGTCTTATTGTAATATCAAGGGAAAACTTTTCAATGTTTCACCATTATATTTAAAGTTTGCTATAAGTTTTGTGTAAATAGTCCATGAGATTATTACAGTTGTCTTCTGTTCTTAGTTTGCTAAGAGTTTTTCTCATTAGTAATTGTTAAAATACTAAATTGAAACATGTGAAATTACAGATATTTGATCTTTTTCACTCTACAAAAATAGTACTTTCATTTGGTTCAATTTAATATATTAGACTTTTTCTGCATCTATTAATAATCATGTTTTCTTCCTTTACTTGATTATTATGATGAATTTTCTTGATTGATATTTGAATGTTAAGTCAACTTTATATTTCTGTGATAATGATTATAATGTATTCTTCTTTTATATACTGTAAAATTTATTTTGCTTATATTCAGTTTAATTTTTTCATCTAAATTTGTGAATGAGATTGACGTGATTTTCTTCTCTTGAAATACTTCGTTAGGTTTTAATATTAAGGATATGCTAGCCTCTAAACATAAAATTGTTCTTTTTTTTGAGTTGGGATCTCACTCTGTTGTCTAGGCTAGAGTACAGTGGCATAATCACAGCTCACCACAGCCTTGACTGCCTGGTCTCAGGCAACCTTTCCGCCCCAGCCTCCCAAGTAGCTGGAACTACAGGCATGCGCCATCATGCCTGATTAATTTTTTGACTATTTGAAGAGACAGGGTCTTGCTATATTGCCTAGGCTGGTCTTGAACTCCTGGCAATCCTCCCGCCTCAACCTCCCAAAGTACTGGGATTACAGGCATGAGCCACCGTACATGACTGTCCTCTTTTTCTGTTCCTAGGATTGGCAAACTCTTTTTGTAAAGAGTCAGAGATTAAATACTTTAGGCTTTGTGGACCGCATATGGTCTCTATTGTGAATTTTTTTTCTTCTACTTTTTAAAAAGCCATTTAAAATGTAAAAGCCCATCTTACTTTGCAGATGGTACAAAATCAGAACACAGATTGTATTTGACCTGTGTGCCTGTTTGTTGACCCTGTCTAGGTCTCTTGAAGAGTTTATGTAAGAATGATATTATTTCTTTCTTAAATGCTTGAATGAATTCATTTGGAGTTTTCTTTGTGGGAAGAATTGTACATTACATCCTCAGTTAATATAGGGCTATGTAGATTTTTAATTTGTGTGTGTGTGTGTGTATGTGTGTCGGTTTTTGTTTAGTTTTTCTTGGATTTTTTCATTTCATCTAAATTTTTAAATATACGTTTATTCTTTTTCCCCCCTTCATTAGACTTTTCAGGGTTTATTAGTTATATTAATGTTTTTAAAGAGCTATGTTTGGTTTTCTTGATTCTTTTGATTGATTTTTAAAAAAATTAATTCCTGCTCTTATTGTTGTTATTTCTTTTTATTTGGATTTAATTTGCTGAGGTTTTTGTTGTTATTTTTATTGACTGAAATAAGTATTTAGATCATTGAAATTTTTTTCATCTATCTTCTTCTGTAATACATATGCTTAAGGCTATACATTTGCACCTGTGCTTGGCTTTAGAGTGTGCAACCTTTTTAAACATTGTTTTAATTGTAATTCTGTTTAGACTATTGTCTATTTTTTTGCCGGGCTTGGTGGCTCAGCCTGTAAGCCCAGTGCTTTAAGAGGAAACTGAGGCGAGTGGATTGCCTGAGCCTACGGTTTCAATATCTGCCCGGGCAACTTGGTGAGACCTTGTCTCTACAATAAATAAAAAATTAGCCGGGCGTGGTAGCACATGCCTGTAGTTCCAGCTACTTGGAAGACTGGGGCCTCCGGAAGGATCACCGGAGCCCAGCAGATCGAGGCTGTGGTGGCTGGGAGCGTGCCACTGCACTCCAGTCTGGGCAACAGAGTGAGACTCCAACTCAGGAAAAAAAAAAAAAAAAAAAGAATATTTGTCTATTTAAAAAAATTTTTTCTCTGGTCCATAAATTACTTAGAAATGTATTTCTTAATTTCAGTGATTTATAAATTTCTTAGTATTATTTTACCCTCATTTTGTTATTGATTTCTAGTTTAGTTACACTATGGTCACTCAATTTACTATATGTAAATTTACTGAATTTAGTAATTTATTATATGCAATTTCAGTTTTTTAGAAAATTTAAGAATTCTTGAGTTTTGTTTTACTGTTTATTATATGGTATATTTGTTTTGTGTATATTCAAGGAGAATAAACTATGGACATCTGTCATTTGTACATATCAGTTTAATCAAGTTTGTTAATCATTGTGTTCAGATTGTTAACCAGTTTTATTGTCTGCTTTTGTATCAGTTACTGAAATGGTATTTTAACATCCCCTGCTATAATTGTGGATTGGTATTGTTTCCCTTTTTAGTTATTTCAGCCTTTGCTTTTATATATTTTGAAGCTATTTTAAGCCTGTGCCGATTCAGAGTTTTACACTTTCTTGTTAGAATGTTCTTATGCTATGCAATCTCCTTCTTTCTCTCTTATATTCTTTCCTGTGCTAAAGTCTTACTTCAGGTTCTGTGAGGGGCCAGTCTAGTTCTCACAGCCCTCGTTCCTGGCATGCAGCTCTCTAAGCATCCCCAGGATCAGCCAGGTGTGTCTGGTGGCCCCTTGCCTTGGCAGGCCCTGACCGCATTTCATTTCCCAGGGTTCTGAGACCCTCAACGTTCTGCTCAGCTCCTAGTCTTCGAGGCAGCAACTTGCAGGTCAGCAAATGCCTCCAGGAGAAATATGGGCTCAGAATATGCCTTCTTTTTATTTCCCTCTTTTCTCATATTTTGACTCCTCAAATTCTGACTTGTATTGACTGCTCTCTCATCCCAAAGCCTTCATGCACACATACCTCTAGTTTATATTTCATTTTGCTCTCTTGTTCTTGGCTGGAGGGTGTCTGATTAACTTAATTTACTGTAACTCAAAGTGGAAGTTGACGTTTATCTGTCAATGCCAGGTATCATGTTTTCAATGTAATGATGGAGATGTGTAATTTCAGTTCATTCACCCAGTCTGCATCCATTGTTGTTTAAAGTTTTCCCCATAGTACATTGTATCTGGACTTCTCAGTTCACAAGTTACAGATGGCTTTACAGGCTTGCATTCATCCTTATGTTGCAGTGAAATAACTGCTGGGCATATTTTAAAGTGGACTGAAACATATCTGCAGCCTTGAGCTGCTCTTATAGCACTTTTATTCAGATATTTTATGAAGTGATTTATGTCGCACCTTATAAATGGTCTAAAATCTCCCTGCCCTGAATGCAGTGGGCAGAGTTGTCCTGCCCTTTCTGCTTGCCTACCCTCCCCCACCCTGCCTCTAGTGGTTTTTACCTTTCCCCCCTAATATGAATGAAGAATTCATTCAGGATTTAGCTTGATAAATAATTTGTAGGACACTGCTTTTCATGCCATTGATGTCATGACTGTGCTGGAAACACCTTTGCTAATGATGTGTCAGCCCTGCTTTCCCTCTGGGCAGGGCAGGAGCTTGACTTGGTTTTTCTATCTCATTGTCATTTGTTGAGTCAGGGGTTATATTGAATGATATCTTCCTTCCTTCCTACTCTGAGATTTCAGGATCCTCACATTCAGGTGTCAGCCAAGGCCAGGAAAGTTGGAAGTAAACCACAGGCCGGCAGATAGATGTTTTAGGAACTTTGCACTTGGGTGGGGGTACAGCACAGCTTCTCTTCTTTAATGGCTCTTCTGGGATGGAGATGGCTGAGGGTGAGACCTATTTTTCCACATTAAAATTTACATTTTCTTGTTATTAATCCTTGCATTTTATATACCTTGGTTGGGTTACAAATGCCATGTTTAGTCTATTACATTTAAAAGTGTATTTTATTCAATATAATTGCTCATGTAAAACTTTAAAAAATGTACTTTTATTTACAAATTGAATTATAGATTGCTTGTTTTAAAGAAGCCAGCAATTTTCTTCCCTGTAGGAGGCGAAGCTTCATGACCAGAAGACCTCAATATGTAGTGAAACAGTTATTTTGTCAGAATCAGCATCCTCCTCAGAGATAATAAAACAAATAGACTGTGAAAGTTAGCTGATAACTGTCACTTCCTCCATGTGACCACCTTCTGCCAGTGCTCAAAGTTGCTTGGCAGTCTAGAGTTGATGGAAAAGAGCCTCTTGGAGGCCCAGTGGAGGCTGAGACTGATGGTTGGGGAACCAAAGTTCAGGTATCACTGCCTAGCTTCTTCCTGTCCTCCTTCTGCAGTCTTGGATACCAGGCAGCAGCCAGGATCCCCAGTTGTCCTCGCTCAGGCCTTTGGAATTAGGCAGAATTAGCAGCTGCCTCTTCCTTGTGGTAGGTTCTGTAGGACATCTCTTCTCCTGGTTCAGAGTCTCCTTTAGGGCATGGCATGGATGGATCTCCCCATCCCTATGGTCCTGTGCAAAGCCTGCAGTTGGGCCACTCAGGCCCAGCATCCCCTGTCTCTCCCATGGCTCTCCAGGCTGCTGTGCATGATCTACATTTAACCTTCTGATATTGGCTGCCTGGGTGCCGATTCCTGCCTACTCCCATGTGACCAGGGCTGCCTCCCACTAGGCTGCGGTTCCCTTCTCTGAAAAATGAGGATCTTAAGAGGCTTCACCTTATAGGGTCATCATGAGGATCAAGTGAGGCAGATATGGAGCCCAGTGCCTGGTTCTCCTGCCCAGGGACGTCAGCTGCTGTCCTCATCCCAGGATCCAGAACCATCTGTAGCCCAGTCTAGGCCCTGAGTGTCTGGCAAGTTTCAGTTTAGTCAACCTTGTCAGACTCATGCCCTTTTTGATAAATATAAGTAACCGGTACCCTTCAGTGTTTGAAATTTCAGAAAACAAATCAAGCAAGAGTTTCTGTACATGCACCAGCTCCCCTCCCCTAGCTGAGAACTACCTAGAAGTCTAGCCTGACTGCCCCCACCTGATTCCACTGTCCAGGGCACAGGCAGTAAGGGAGAGGGGCAAGAGGAGGAGAGCCGTCGGCAAGAGGAAAGCTGAGCAGGAGAGAAGCTGCTGGCCGGCCCTGCCCCCTGCTCTCCTTGGCTCCCCTGGCCGGCCCTGCCTCCTGCTCTCCTAGGCTGCATCTGTCTCATCAACATGAAGGGGCAGAATCAAACTTGTATATTTTAACTTTTTTCTCTTTTGGTGATTAGTGATTGTAAACCTTATAACTCAACTCTTGAGAAAGGAATTTTACTAACAGATGACAAAAGATTGGAAGGCTCCCATCATTCTAGGAGGGCCCTCCTTGGGCGTCTGCTCAGCTGATGGGGTCTGAGCCGACCTTCTCTGAGGCCTTTGGGGAGTGGCCTGGGCTGGGGCAAGCAGATAGAGAGATGTGGCTGGCGCAGGCAGGGCCTGGCGTTTCAGGATCCCCTTCCTCCCACATCCTTGACATGGTTCTGGAGCCCACGAGTCGGCCCTGGGCTCTCTGCCTGTGGGTCCTGGGTGTGCTGCCACTCCCTGGTGGTTTGGGGCTTGGAGGAAAGAGCTCAGCTTACACTCTCAGTCTTTCAGGCGGGTCAGTTGCCGCCAAGTGGTTTCTTAAAAAGAATTCCTCCTCCCCTGATTAATTTCTGGCATGCGGCGTTGGGGAGCTCTTGCGTCAGTAAATCGTCATAAACCCCCAGTTGTCTGGATCAGACATAAACACCAGGCCTAGCTCCACCGCTCCTGACTCTTGGCCAGGGCTGGGCTGCCCTCGGCGCTCCGGGATGGGCAGCTGGAGATAAAGAAGGCTAGTGGGCGCCTGGGAGGTCAGGCGCGTGGCTGCTCCCGACAAAGTCCTTTTCTCAGAGGCCCCGAGCTTAGCAGATCCAATGCATGCTGTGCTCGCTGGGGGAGTATGCTGGGCACAGATGTGATTTATTTCCTGAAGTGTTTGGTGTTTCTTTTTACTCTCTCACCCCCCAACTCCCCACTCTCATTGATATAATGTTTTACTAGTCTGGAATATTCTGTAAGGGTTAAGAAAGATCCCTGTGTGTGAGGTTTGCACAGTGTGATATTCAGGTCTGGGAAACCCAGAAGTTGTACTGCATGTTCCTTGCTGTCCTGGTCTCAAGGACAGAGTACCTTACAGAATGCATCTTGTTGTGTTCTGTGAAACACACTGTATGGCTTTTTCAACAGCATTTGAGATCCTCAGTCAGTCTCAAGGCTGCATTTGTCCTGCTTTTATTTTTGTAGACCCCTTTTCATCTGGGGCACTGAGCAGAGGCTGGAGGCCAAGGAGCATGAGGCCCACAGTCCTCAGTTGACTAGTCAGCGTGCTCAGGCCTGTGCTGGGCTCCTCCAGGGTAGTGGGTAGAATGAACCTGGGCCTCTGTGGTTTTGATGTGTAATTCAGGCAGTTGGCAGGTGGTATTTGAGCCCCTGCTATGGGTGGATGATGCAAAAATTATGGCTTCCAGAGTGTCTTCCAGGAGTTTACACTCTTAAGGGGCACAGGAGACAACACTCCTTGGGCATCAGCAACTTTCAGGTGCTGAGGGATGCACAGTGAGGGGCCTTGTGGATGGACCCCCAAGCGGGAGGCCATGCAGGTGCAGCAGTGAGAATGCCAGGCTGAGGCCGTGTAGGCCCCCCCCCCCCCCCCCCCCCCC
>NW_007206906.1:72809-156608 GCF_000164805.1 Carlito syrichta | reverse complement strand
ATTTTTTGTGGCAAATATATGTTACTCATTTCAAAGTTTTGGAAAATCATCATTTCTACATGTGACAATGGCTACATTTTTCCATGTAATTTTAGCCTGGCCCAGAACTGGGTAAGCATATAATTATGTAGTGCAACATTTATTCTCTTGTTTTTTACAGCTGGGTATTCTAATCAATTAAAAACTGATAATGCTCCTGCGTCTGCATCAAAAGTTTTTCAGTCGTTTTGTACCCAGTTTGGAATCTTTCATTCTACAGGAATTCCATATCATCCTCAAGGTCAAGCTATAGTCGAGAGAGCCCATCAAACTTAAAAAAAAATCAAATAATTGAGCCAGGCTTGTTGGCTCAGCCTGTAATCCCAGCGCTTTAGGAGGCCAAGGTGAGTGGACTGTCAGAGCCCACATGTTCAAGACCCCCCCCCCCCCCCGATGCTAGCTTAAAGGAATGAGGGGCATTGGGAACTGCACAGGGTTTGGCTGTAGTCTGTGAACCTGGCCGGGGAGTCTCCAGTCTTGATTTGGTTTCTGAGTGCTCACGGGTACAGGTCCTGGTTCTGAATCCCATCCTGTGAGTTTCCCTCAGAAAGCCCCATAATCAGAATGGCAGCCCAGGTGCTGGCTTCTGATTTCAGGACCTTTAGTTTCTATTTGTTTTTTTTTCCTGTGCACACAAGCTATGATATGGAACACAATTTAAGGGGGCTTTGTGAATGAAAATAAGTCTAGGGTGTCTACAATATTAACTAAAATTGAGAGAAGACTACCCTATTTCAGATGAGGGGCAGAATAGCTAAGTGTCACTCCCTGGATGCTTGGGCTCTGCTGAGCAGGTTAAGAGAGCTGGTGATCTGGGCCCTGGTGTCTCTACTATACCTGGGTTGCATGGGCGTGGGTGTCTAGGTGTGCCTCATTAGTGCCATTAGTTCATTTAAGCCTTATGCTGCTCTGTGGGTAAGGTGCACTTTCTCTTACAGGTGGGGATGGTGATGCTCCAAAGGTAAACCTGTGCCCAGGAAACCCAGGGGCAGAGCCAGGATAGGGCCTCAGTCCATTTGACCCCCAGGCTCCTGTGGCTTTCTTGGGGCTCTACTACTCAGAGATTCTGAAGGATTTGTTCAGTGGAGGCAGTTAGTGGATTATCATAGTCAAAGTTTTTTCCAGAAACAGGTGCAGTTTAGAACTGCTAGCGAGTGTTGTGGTCTCATTAGTTCTTTGTGTCTTGTGCTGTGAATTCACAGTACTTGAAAAGATTGTGTCTGTGGGTCTATTTTATGCTTCTCTTTAGGGAAACGACCCGGATGTCACTGTGTGGTTGGGGCTGGTATGCGATCTACTTCACCAGTTCCAATCGCCCTGTGGAGAGTCCTCAGGTGTATGGATGTTTGTTCTCAGACCAGAGATGCAGCCAGCTGCTCTCTCACTGAGATGCCCACTGGAAAACCCTCACAACTCTTGAGTAAATCACATGGATTTAAAAATGTACTGCCATCTGTTGTTTTTTTCCAATTCCTTCCTATTTTCATTGTCTTGAAGATTATTTCATATCAGTTAATAAAACGGTCACTTATTCTTTTTTTTTTAACCCTCCAGTATTATTTTAATCTATTTACCAACATGTATATCAATTTCTTTGTTCATTATGCTTCTTTTTTATTGTGGTAAAATACTCATAGCAAAATGTACTATTTTAACCACTTTTGGGTATGAATTTCAGTGGTGGTAAATACATTATTGTGCAACTATCACCAACATCCATCTCTAGAGCTTTTTCATCTTCCCAAACAGAAACTGTTCCTATTAAACACTACCTCTTCATTCTCTACTCCCCTGGCCCCAGACACCTGCCATTCTACTTTCTCTGAATCTGACTACTCTAGGTACCATATATGAATGGAATCACGTAGTATTTGTCCTTTTGAGCTTGGCTTGTTTCACTTGGTATATTGTGACAGTATTCATTCATGTTATGGCATGTATCAGGATTTCATTCCTTTTTAAGTTTGAATAATATTCCATCGTATATACATGACATTCTGTTTATCCATTCGTCTCTTAATAGGCACTTGGGTTGGTGTGTGTGTGTGTGTGTGGCTATTTTGAATAATGTTAATATGAACATGGGTGTACATGTGTCAGAGCCCCTACTTTTAGATCTTTTGTGTATATACCAAGGAGTCGAACTTCTGGATCATGTGATAATTCTGTGTTTAATTTTTGAGAAACCACCACACTGTTTTCCCACAGTACTGTACCACTTTGTGTTCCTACCCACCACATGCAAGGGTTCCAGTTTCTCCATATCCTTGCCAATATTTTTTCTTTTTCAATTTTTTGATAATAACCATTCTGATGGGTGTGAAGTAGTGTCTCATTGTGGTTTTTATTTGCCTAATAATTAATCATATTAAGATTCTTTCTTTGTGTTTATTGGCCATTTATATATTTTCTTTGGAGAAACGCTTATTCAAGTCTTTTGTCCATTTTTGAATTGGGTTTCTTTTTGTTGTTGATTTGTAGGAGTACTTTATATATCACGGACATATGATTTGCAAATATTTTCTCCTATTCTGTGGGTTTTCTTTTCACTTTGTTGATATTATCCTGTAATGTACAAAAGTTTTTAATTTTGATGAAGTTCAATTAATCTGTTTTTTTAATTTTTGTTGCTTGACTTCTGATGTCACATCTAAGAAGCCACTGCCAAATCTAAGGTCACGAAGATTTCCCCCTATGTTTTCTTCTAAGAGTTTTATGGCTTTTGTTCTTATATTTAGATCATTGATTTATTTTGAGTTAATTTTTGCTTATGGTATGCAAATAAAGATCCCACTTCATTCTTTTGCCTGTAGATATCCAGTTGTCCCACCACCGTTTGTTGGAAGAGGATGTTTCTTGCTTTTTATCAGTACCTCAGCAGAGAGAGGAAGTTTGTCTTTGGAAGCATTGTGAGCTACAGTTGTTTTTCCTTCCCAGATCACTATAGATTTTGCTCTTCTTAAACCCGGGTGTTGCAGTCATGTATATAATTTCCCTTTTTCTAACTCCCATCCCTGCCTCTGTGCTCCTACATTGGCACCTCATCCACATCCCCCTCTGTTTTGTCCACTTCCAAGGGATGATGATTTTGAGAACAGCCGGCAAGGCTTTCCACAGGAGACAGAGAACAGGGGAGTGCAGCTTAGGTTCCAGTTGTGCTGACTGTAAGCCATTGTGCCACATGGGTGGGGCCCTCTAGACCACTCTTAGCTGCAGCAGAGTCCTCATTGGTTTCTGACCAGGGGCCTTGCACATGCTGGCCACTGGATGGGAGCAGGTGGGCTGCTGGGTGGGGAAACCACAGCAAACCACAGAGACATCTTGGCCTCGCCTGGTGCCTGCAGAGCAAACACAGGATGGCAAGAGGCTTTGCAGCGAGTGGGATTTATTTCTTTTCTCTGAGGAATGTAAATATTGTTCTTCTTATATTTTAATGGCAAGTGCTTAGAGACCCAAGTCACTGTTGTTCTCTTACTTTTGATTTCCATTCTTTTACTAGCCTTTCTGTCTGGAATAGTGTGCAGTGCAGACCTGTTTCTCCACATTAAATTTACATTGTGAGTTGTGGCAGTATTGGTTTTCTTGTAGGATGCCTCAGGACTGTGTCTCTTTCAATTAACTGTGGTTAAATTTTTGTCTTTACATTTCCAATTTGGGTTCCAAATTCAGGGCTGTGTGAATACTTTATGTTTGAAAATATTCCTCAGATACCCAAAGTTTCATGTTGATATGCTACAGCTATTTTTAAATTTTTTGACTGCCATCCACAATTTCTCACCTTCAATTGTGCTAATCCTTAGCTTTTAAAAATTGATGTCAGTCTTTGTTGGTGCTTTGCAAATGCATACCATAGTGTATGTGTCCCCATTCAGACATACTTTTTTGTGGCCTGGATTCTAGGGGAAGCTATAGAGAACATATTTCATTCTGAAATGTTCAGTGTTTCTTGTAAGTTAAAGATTTTAAGGGCAGTGCATGTTTCGCCTTTTTTTTTTTTTTTTTTTTACAGAAAAATCACTGAACGTTTTGTGACATGTCTGTGTGCTTGGGCGATGGCGTTTTTTCCCTGACCAGGCCCCATTGGTGTCCATAACCTGTGGCATTGTGCCCTTGGGGCTGGTGAGCTGCTGTCCTTTGGATGCTGTCCAAGTTCCCACCGGAGTCTTCCTTCTCACATCCAGGTTGGGTGGAGACATGAACTTGATGTTTCCCCTCCACCTCCACACATGAGGTGCTTTCCAGGCACAGGTGCTGGTGCTGGTTGGGTCTCAGGTTCTTGTAGGGCTGGAGCGGAGCTCCAGGATGCCTACTGTCTTGCCTGGCACCAGACAGCGGCTCTTCCACAGGATAGGTACTCCGAGGATCTGCCCAGTTTACCATGTTGATGTTGTTGGGTGAATGCTAGTTCTTATTTAATTTATTTATGTATTTATGTTTGTACATACTTAGAAACAGGAGTTTTACTATGTTGCCCAGCCTGGTCTTGAACTCCTGGGTATAAGCAGTCCGCCTGCCTCAGCCTCCCAAAGTGCTAGGATTACAGGCATGAAGTCAGTTTAATACTTGAGAAAATACTTCCCTCCTCCAATTTTAAAAGTTAAAATATGGTCTCACCTTAGGCCAGGAGTGGTGACTAATTCCTATAATCCCAGCACTTGTGGGAGGCCGAGGCAAGAGTATTGCCTGAGTTCAGGGATTCAAGACCAGCCTGGGCAACTTGGTGAGACCTTGTTTCTACAATAAATCAAAAAATTAGCTGGCATAGTGGTATGCACCTGTGGTTCCAGCTACTTGGAAAACTGAAGCGGAAGGATTACCTGAGCCCAGCAGGTCGAGGCTCAGGTGGCCAGGAGCATGCCACTGTACTCCAGCCTGGGTGACAAAGTGAGACTCTGACTCCAAAAACAAACAAACAATAAACAAACAAGATATGGCTTCACCTTAAGTTAAAATTCAGTATGGCTAAAAGGTATAACATAGAAAGGAGAATACCCCCATTTCTCTACCAGACCTCTGTTAGCTGACAGGGATACAGTTCTGAGAAAATCACAGATGACTTTTTTTTGTTTTTAATATATAGTATCTGAAACAGGGTATCTCTGTCTCTGTCTCTATCTCAGAATCTCTATTTCTCTTTATACCCTTACCTATTACATACATGATTGAACAACAGTGGTCTTTTTTTGTAGTTGCGTCATGTTTTAGTATTAAAAAGCCTTTGTAGTAATAACACCAGAGTGAGTATTCCTATGCATATATCTTTATGTTAGGATGTTAGGGGCTTATTGTTCTTATCATGATTGTTTTATTAGGATGAAGTCCTAGAAGTAGGACTGCTAGGACAAGGGCTATACATATGAGTAACCCTCATTATCGGACTGCTCTCTAAAATGCTATGGCACATGAACCACCTACTGTGGGCAAAAATATCTCCTCACACCCTGCAGCAATGCTGGGTGTTGTCTTAGTGACTGCAGTTCTTCATGAACTCCCTAAGGAGGAAGGGCCTCTAGAGACTGCTTGGGGCAGATGTTGGTGAGGTCGCTCGTCTTACCCTGCTGTGGTGCTCTGGGTGAGGGGCTGAGAAACATACTCAGGCCACCTGCACTGAGGCAGGATGGAAGAGTCTGCAGAATGCTTTCCTCAGGCTGTTTTCCATTTCCACATGATCACTCATTCAATCAAGAGACCTCTTTTTGAGAAACTGCCATGTGTTGGACTGCTCTAATCATTGGTGTCTGTAGGTGAGCCACAGAGGAAATACCCCAATGGCACTTCTCTGCCAGTGGGAGAGTCAAACAGTAGATGAACAGCTACACAATAGTAAAAAGGCTGGCAGTGATTGAGTCTGCTCTGCCACAGGTATGAGGGGGAACCTCCAAAAACAGAGAATTTATTTATAATACATTGTGTATTTATTCTTACATGTTTAAATGTCAGTCATCTTCAAAGTACTCTCCGTTTGACGCAACACATCTAGTGAAACTCTTTTTCCATAACTCAGGACAGTTTTTGAACTCATCAATTTTGATGCCTTTTAGTGCTTCTGACTTTTTTTGTTTTATTCTTCCTTATTGGCAAAATGTTTCCCTTTGAGGACTTTTTTTTCATCTAGTGAAACAAACAGGCAAAAATCGCTGGGGGTGAATAGGGAGGATAAAGCACAGGAGTCATGCTGTTTTTGGCCAAAAACTGCTGAACACTCAGCATGATATAGGCAGGTACGTTGTCACCTGTTTGCCACAATTCAGCATGTTTCATCCACAAATTGTGTGCAACCTTTTCAAAACTTCCAGATAAAACCTTTGGTTGACCGTTTGATGCAGAGGAGCAAATTTTGAGTGTACTGCCCTCTAAAAAGATAATTCTGGTTTTTTGGGGGTCCTCCCATACTTTCCTAAGTGTTTTCTACATGTTTGCAGGTATAATCCTTATAGCAACCTAGGGATAGGTCTTGCTATTCCCATAATATTCCTGTTTTACGGATGAGAAAACTGAGGCATTGAGAAAGGGAATCACTTACCAAGGGAACTGTGCCAAGCAATTTGACTCTTAACCAGGCAGTTTTTGCCTGCAAGCATAAGGCTTTGCTGCCTCTAAACTTGTCATGGAATGTGCTCTCAGGTGTAGAGGAAGTCCTGAGAATGATGAAGCAGGGTAAGGATTAGAAGAGTGTCAGGGAAAGTCCCAGTGTGGTTAGGAGTTTTGATGTTCTTCTGTGTTCAGTGGGAAGGCTTTGAAGGGTTTGGACAGAAGTATGATGTGGCAGTCATGATAAAATGATTAACCTTAAAACAGAAGAAAACCATTCTGTGCTCTGGCAAGAAGAAGTGTGATTTAGTTGTCACCAAGAGGAAGAACTTGGAACTCCAAAAAGGACCCAACTAAGTATTTCTTAAAAGACAAGCGCTTACTCCTCCGGGGATTACTCAGTATTTTCCAGTATTTATACAATGTTGAACTATTATTTAAGATCACTTATAATGTTATCTAATTTTGAGGCTCAAAGTGCCTTGATTTTAGAACCTGTTAGAGACAACAATAAAACAAAAATTATAAGCTCATTTTATTGTGAACATAGATGTAAAACCTTAAATAGAATATTAAGGAAAAGAATATAATAACGCATTATGTAGTTGTTCATTACCAAAGTTTTTTTTTAAAGGAATGTTATACAAGGAGAGCTGTATAATTAATGTAAAAACAGGAGAATGTTTTGAAAAAGAAGGAAAAGGTTAGATAAATAGTACGCCAGTTATCATAATTGATTTATAAGTTCCCAAATTGGAGCAAATATGTAGTTCTGGTAAGTAATAATAGGTCAAGGATCATTTGAAAGCAGGTGGCCAGGACACTTGGGGGAGCCTTCTGCTAACAAGAGGCAGGTCATAGGTTAACATGACAGGCAGCACATCTCTTCAGTATGGTTTGCAATGCCAGCAGATTCATGAAGATGGGAAAAACTAAAATAGAGTCACATAAAAAGACCCAAAAAGATTTGGTAAATTTATAGATTACGAAACCCACGTAATCTGTCTATTTTGTATTTGCCAATAGTAGTTAGAAAATTCAACAATAAAAGTTTTGATTATATAAAATTGTAGCTTTTTGCATAACAAAAAAATGTCACCAATTCTCTTATTTACAAATTTAGCAAATTTGGACTCACCTATATCATTTGTCATAGGCTGGTGGAGTTCAGCTTGTCATTCACTGTAATTCTCTGTAAACTTATTTTTTGTTTGATGTATCGCTTTATTAGCCCCCTTTACTCATTGTTTTTTGTTTCTCTCCACACATATTTGTTTTAAATTTTACTTATAAATATTATACTAAATTAAAGAACATGTGGACCTTATGTGTATCTTTTAAAGAAGAAAAATGGAAACAGCAGTATGCTCTGTGAGATAGAGACCATTACAAGGATATTTACATTTTTGCTTACCATTTTTTTACTTAAAAAAAGTTTTATCATATATGTCCATGTTTCTAAACCATATGATTTTAGTTTTATGTTTTTGAACTTTGTGTAAATGGAATTATACTGTATGTTTTATATTTTGTGGGATCTTTTTTTAGCTAGAACTGCTTTTGAGAATCATGTTTATGCATGTAGCTGTAGTTGACTGATTTTCACTGGTGTTTGGTATTTTGTGAATTTTCACAACTTTGGCTTGTGTTCAGACGTGGCTGCTAGCACACATGGTGCTATGAACGTTCTTTTGCGTGTTTTCTGGCACACACGAACTTGGGCCTTTCCTGGGTCCCTGTCTGGAGATGAGAGTGCCAGGTCATGGGTAAGCCACACTTAACTGTATGTGACTTTCAGCACGGCCTCTCCTCAGACCACCACGAACAAGCTGGTCAGTCCATTGAGGTGCGTGTGCCGTACCACCAGCAAGCTTTGAGCAGCTTGTTTGGGCCATTTATATTTTCTTACATGGAGTACTCATTTTTCTGTTTGGTTGTTTGTTTGATTTTTTACAATTGATTTGTAGAATTGATATATCTGGGTGTGTTTCCTTCCAACTGCTAGTTGCTATGCTGCTGCTATCTGTGTATATTGCTTTTTATTATTATTGTTATTGCTTTCTATAGTCATTACCCTTTATACTTGCCTATGTATTTATTTTAGTTGCTTACAATTTTTGTTGAATGGCAGCTCTTCTGTTTTCTGCTCTTATTTTTCTTTCAGAAGTAATATCCTTTAGAAGTTTTTTTAGAAGTTCCTAAAGTAGTAAATTATTTCATTTTTGTTTTTCTGAAAATGGCATTCTTTCACTTTCACTGTTGAATGATACCATCATAGAGTAGATAGTTCTGGGTAGATGGTTGGTTTTTCTCAGTACTTTGAAAATTCTACTATGGCTGTCTTTATTGCCCATGTTCATGCGTTCTTTTGTAGGAATCTATTGTTCCTCTCTAGGTGCTTTTGATCTCTCTTAGTCTTTTACATTTTTACTGAGCATTTTTGTTTGTCCATTTTGATATTTTAAAAAATTTCTTGAATCTGAAGATTAGTGTCTTTCAATATTTCTGGGGAAGTTTTAACCCTTAACTCTTGTTTTTTCTTTGTAACTTTTTTTTTTTTTTTTGATTTGGAGTCTCACTCTGTCGCCCAGACTGGAGTGCAGTGGCCACTCCCGGCCACTGCAGCCTTGACCTGCTGGGCTCCAGCAATCCTTCCGCCTCAGCCTTCTGAGTAGCTGGAATTACAGGCATGCGCCACCACGCCCGGCTGATTTTTTTTTTTATTTATTGTAGAGATGAGGTCTCGCTGCCCAGGCAGGTCTCGAACCTGTGGGCTCAGGCAATCCACTCACCTTAGCCTCCCAAAGGCGCGGGATTACGGGCTGAGCCACCGAGCCCGGCTTCTTTGTAACTTTTAATGTTGCTATAATTTTAGAATTACAGAAATGTACCAAGAATAGTCCAAATAATTATTTTCATATTTTAAAATATACTTTTAACCAGAAAGCAATGAAAGTACTTAACAAAATGAGTTGATGTGTTTTGCAGCAACCAGGGACTATTTTAGAAGTAGGGGCTGTTTACTGTTTCTTTATACATATAATTTTTTTTTTTCAGAATCATTTGAAAGTAGTAGATGTGAAATCCTTCTCCCAACTAATCCAGTATATGTTAGCTAAAAACAAGTATGGTCTCTCATCAATCACATACAGTGATTAAAGTTAGAAAATTAATAGTGATACAATATTATTCTCTGATCTATGGGCCTTATTTATATTTTGCTGATTGTCTTAATACTGTCCTATTTGTCACAAGGAAATCCCAGGTCCCCTATAGGGTTCAGTTCTCTTGTCCCTTGAATCTGCTGGATTTGGAGTCACAGTTAGAGAGCCTTCCTTTATTCCTAAACAGGAACATGTTACTCATGTTTTCTTCTAGTGCTTGTATGGCTTCATTTTTAACATTTAGATCCCTGATCCATTTGGAGTTTACTCTTGTGTATATGGTCTTAGGTTTGAATCTAATTTTAACTTTTCCCAGATGGCTAGTTGTCCTAGTGCCGTTTATTAAAAAGTCCTTCTTTATCCCAGTGATCGAGATGCCACCTTTATCCTGCACTAGAATTCCATCTGTACTTTGGTTTGTTTCTGGACTTTCTGTTCTCTTGCCTGGTCTGTCTGGTTATTGTGCTAGCACTGTGCTCTCTTAAGAAGAGGGACTTTGAAGTAAGTTGGGCTCATCAGTTTTTATTCGGATGCTTTCTTATCCTTATATATTTGAACTGTGTGTCTCTCTTCCATCATCTCTCCTTTCTTTTTGGAACTGATTAGATGTATGCTGGCATATCTCCTTCTATCCTTCAATTCCCTTAACCTCTCATACTTTTCATCTCCTTGTTTTTCTGTACTGCATCCTGGGTTATTTCTTCAGTGCTGTTTTACTGTTCACCAATTCTCTCTTCAGCTACATTTACTTGATTGCTGTATTTACCTCATTTAGTTTTAAATTCTGCTAATTACAGTTTTTATTTCTATAAATTTTGTTTGGATCATTTTCAAATCCACCTAGCCACTTCTGATATTATTAATAATAGCTGATACATATAATCTTGTTTATTCCTTACTCTTCCTCCAGGGAAAGTATGTGCTTAGTATTATAATCTCCCTTTGGCAGATGGGAAACTAAGGCACAAGGAGGTTAAGGAAATTGCCCAGAGTTGCACAATTACTAAATGACAGAACCAGGTAGTCACTAGCTTCAGGATTACCCTGAAATGACCTTGTTTGTTTCTTCAGTCATTTTGTTCACATGTATTTTGTGGCCAGTATCTGGTTTTCCTATAATTGACATCTTTCCTGGGATGACTCCCCCTCCTCATGATTTTTTATTGTTGCTGTATGTCCTTATAACATCTCATGGACATTTTTTCAGGGTTGATAGCATGTTCCTCCAGAGAGTATTTATGTGCATTTCTGCCTGGTGCCTGGGAAGCACCACCTGGGATACACTTGAGGATGCAAGTACCATGGATGTTTGTCATGTCTCATGAGTTGACTGTTCCATTGTGAGGGAATCTATGGTTATGAATTCTCATGGGAGTCTTCTTTCTTGATTTGCTCCCTTCCCACCAGCGTCAGGCCTAGGCGTGGATGTATCCCTTCCAGACCTGGCTTCCTTACTGTGGGAGCTGCAGCCAACTCCCCATGTATACTCACAGAGACCCAGTGAGCATGGTGGGGTGGGGGTGGCGGCGGCAGTGGTCTTGAGGACAGGCACTGGCCTCCAGGCCAGCTATCTTCTTCAAATTTACCCTTCCTTATATTCCTGTCTTCTGAGGGTTTACCTTATTCTCCTGCCAACTGCATATCAGAAGATCTTAGAAATACACCTGCTATATTGCCATGCACAGGGTTTCTGATTCTTCACTTCTGTCCCCAGTTCTAGAAGTTGTCTTTCTTTGGAGGCCCTTATTTTCAAGTGAAACAAATTTTCTCTGTGTATGTGACTTCAAGCAGAGAGCTTGGGAGATCTGGAGGCCTGGAGGTGCTGAGGACCTGATCAGCCATATCTATTAAGTTACATGGGAAACTGAGTAATTCCTAACTGTCACTGAGGAGTCCAAACTGTAGTATCAAAGCTCTATGAAACAGTGACACCCCCAATGTGAAGATGGGCCCTTGAGCATTGTGGATGTATCTGGTTTTTTTGTCCAGGTCTTTATACTCTTCACAGAGGAAGCCATCCCTAGCTTGTGATCATCTTTTGGGTTTCTCCTCAAAGCTCCCTTCCTTCTAAAATTAGTTATTGACTGCTGCAAGGACATTTATATCAGCTAATTCTGTTGAGTACTTTCGTTGCTTTCCATTAAGAGTACATGCAAAAATATGAAAAGAATTCAAGCAGAAACCAGACTCTGCTGCTGAAAACATCTGTATGTTGGTAAGAGGGAGAGACACAGAGGTAGATAACAGGGCAGAACTTCCTTGTCCTGCCATTTCAGGGCATCCCCGAGGAGTTACATGGACAAATTTTAGACCGAAGCAAGGTTCCTCGGCCCACGAGGCACCCCCTGTGCTGGACCAGGCCGCCTTTGGCTTGGTGTTCCTCTCCATTGCGCCTGAGTCTCTGCTGGTCAGCAAGAGGAGCTTGGGGGCTTAAGGGCGCTGCCTATTGTCAGCTCATCGGTCCCTAAAGTACATACCAGATGGGACTGTGAATGCTCTGGGTCTCCCTCTGTAGATAAGGAAGCCAAGGGGGAATGTGGCCTGCCTGAGGTCATTAGGCTTCTCTTTCTGTTCTGCTAGGCTGAGCATGCAGGGAGCAGAGCTCCTGGGCCATCACCCCATTGCGACTGTGCTCTGCCCAGTTGAGGTGCACACCTCAGAGGACTGTTGCAGAACTAGCCTCACATCCATGGGACACATTGGCAGAAATGCCATGGACCTTGTTCCAGAAGCAGTTTTCCATTTTTATAAAGGCAATGTGAAAGTTTTCATTTAGCTGGACATATAAAGAAAAGCATGATTAGGCTTCCTCTGTAGTAGGAGAGCATTTAATTTTTCTTAACCAAACCATAAATAACAGTCAAGCATTTGCTTTTGAATGCTGGACAATAAGGGACGATTTTTGCTTGTGGGTTTTACTCTCTGACTTTGGCCTTCTTTCAAATCATTGAAGAAGAAAGGACCAAATGTGAATGTGTGCGTGTGCATATGTGCATGCCTGCATGTTGTGTGTGTGGATTCCTTGGTGACCATGGGTGGAGGCACACTAGCAGCACTGCGTTCCACGTGGGTGAGCTTGGTCTGCGAAGAGGCTGCCTGGCTCCCTCATACACTGTTGGGAGTGGGCAGCTGGTCTCCTAGCTGTGGTGACAGTTTCCTTCTTACTTTCTCCCCTTGTGGGCTGAGGCCCTGGTGCCAAGGCCACGGTGATGGTATTGAGGATCCCCCAGTTGAGAGCAGCTGTCTCTACTCTGCAGCTTGGGTGGCTGGGCTGACTCTGGTTGTATGCCCTGCTCCTCCTTCCAGGTTGCAGTGTTAAGTGAACACCTTGGCATCTCGGTGCTTTTTGATGGTGATGATTATGTATTGCTGAGGTTCTTCAAGTCTAAACTGAGATGATCTGGTTGTGGTTTCTCTTGACTTTCAACTTTTTGGTAAGGCTTTTACTGACCTGTCTTCTCTGTCTCCTCCCCACATGAGTGCTTGAGGGGACCACAGAATGTGTGCTCTGTTGGAGAACTTTCAGAGTAACTGTTTCTGAACTCTTCATTTCGTGGGGGTGGGCCCAGATCCATTCCATGGGCTGCTCAGGGCCACTTAGGCCAAAGGCTCCACTAACCCTGGTCCACACCTCTCTGCTGTGTCATCGTGAGGTGAAGAAAAACCATTTTGTTGTTATTTTAACACCTGTTGTTAAAAAGCCCCAGCATGGGAATTTTGTGTAAGAACGTAGTTTAAAATATGCTTTATAATAAGATAGAAATGTGAAGTTTTGTGAGAAGTCCAATGCCCTGTGTATGATTTTGGAGAGGCCAAGCTGTCTTCTTCTGTTGCAAATCCGTGTCCCCTCTGTACCTCACCTGGGAAAGAATGACAGGGGCTTCCATTCCTATGAAGTCCTTGGTATTTGGTGTCATATTATGTCTTAAATCTGTCATCATCAACTGGATGGTGTAACACTTAGACTTCACATTTCCCGGATGTTCAGAAAGAAATGCCAGACGTTGTGTGTTCTGTGGATCAAGACAGCTGACGCCAGCTGAGAACACTTCATCCGCTGTTTGTGAGGTGCTTGACAAATGCTACCCGATATAACGGTCCGCATCGGATGTCTCCGAGCTCAGTGCCTGCTTGTGCCAAACATTGAAACACCGTGCAAGACTGGTGTGCAGGGGACACATTGAGTTCAGGCAACCAAGAACTTGGAAGGAACCAGGTCCTTCACACTTTTTCTAAGAGATGTACCTCCCCAGCCCCCAAGGAAAAAAACACCTAGTCTTAGATAGGGAGTGAGCACAAGAGCCTTCCTTGGGAGCTTTCCAAGTTGGAGCTGGAAAGAGGCCCCTTTATGATGGGTGACTGAACTGGGAACACAAGAGTCCAGGAGATGCTGAACTCACTTTTGGGCGCCAGGAAGGAGAAACAAGAGGCAAGAGACAGGCAAGAGGTCTTGACACATCAGCTGAATCTTTGCTGGTGGTGCTCCCTGGGCTCCAACTGCAGCACCTGCCTTTCTGGAGAGTTCTGGAGACGTGGAGGCACTCTGGTTCCTGGGAATCTCCTGACTTTCTATCCAGTCCTCCTTGTTGTTTATTCTGCTTTGGGTTTGGACTCTGTCTTCAGCAACTGACAGAGCCTGAACTTTTATTGAGTTCAGGTGAGAATCTGAAACCTGGAAGTAGGCGGGGGTGCATAGTAGGTACAGGAATGAAACCCCAGGTTGTTAAAAAGTCTTTTTTGTGTCAGACCTTGACCACCGTAGATATTAACGGCATGTTTCAAAGGCACTTTTAGCATAGAGTTGTTGGAGTTGGAGTTGTGGTACTACTGCCTTGGCTTATAATATGACCCAAGCAGGTGAAAGTCAGGGCTTATACTCTTCTATGGCCAGTGACTGTGGTTCAGATATGGCTAACCCAGGATGGTCAGCAATAATTCACGTGTCAGGTTTTAAGGATGGGGTTGAAGCCTCTCACCTGTGTGGCTGCTTTAGCGGAAAGTGTGTTGGACATTTAGTGAGGCCTTTCTGCCCTCAGCGACCTTGGCCTTGCCTGCTTTGCTGGCAGTGGACATCTAGTGGAGTCTGTTCACTCTTCTCTGCCATTCCCTTTTCCTTTGCCCTGCTATAATTGGATTAGTTGTCCATAAGGCAGAACCCCAGATAAGGAAAACTACAATATGGTTAAATGACATCTTCAAGAACTTCCTCACTAGTAAGTTGAGGGGCGTGGCCATCTGAGTGGTGCACATGGTCTGATTTTAATACTGCAGTGGGCTTAGGGCTGGCCTTGCTTCTTACCTACCTCGGAACTCTGTGCCGATATGCATGTTCAGTGGGCATCAGGGTGATGGCCCTTTCCCTGGGACCTCTGTTTGTTTGTCCTATTTGCATAATTGCCTTTATGCACTGTGGGGGGCAGCTCACACAACTCAGCCCTGTCAGCTGGGGGTTGCCCCTGCACTGTGCTGTTTCTGCCTGACAGCCCCACCCCACTCTTCCTGCATGTAAATAAATGCCCTTCCTCAGCCAGCCCTTCCCTCAGCCCAGCCAGCCATCCTCCTGGGAGCATCACCCTCTTCTTGCAGACAGACCACACCCATTTCCTATTGAATATAGCCTGTGAAACAGCTCCTCCTCCACAAACACTCGCTGTCCCTCATTCAGGACAGAGAGCAAAATCCAGAATCTAATAAACACCAATACTATCCAAATTGGAGTATATGCTGTCTGCAGAGCCCTGGGCTAGGCTTGGGGGACATCTGTGGCTTCCACTCACGACTGGGGCAGACCAGACCCTCATGTCTCTGGTATGTTGGTTTTTCTACTAATCACATTGGTTTTACCGATTCTGTGTATTACGGTAAGAGACGTTTTTCATTCTCACCTGTGCTTGGGCAGAACTGTTCACCCCAAGACTGAATGATTGTCCCGGCCACTCACCCAGTGGGACTTCCTGTGGTTTAGTGGTTTGGTTCTGAGCACCTGCTGCACATGGAGCCCTTTAGGTGTTTGGCTAACCAGATGGTTAATCCCATTGTGGAATCTGACTTCTTTTGGACCAAAGAGGATGGGCTACTCACAATGACTCTGGAAAAACCCAGTGATCTTTGTGCCTGATCTGCTCCAGGGCTGCCTTGGCCACCCTCTGTCCATGCCCATGGGTCCAAGTGGCAGCATGGGAGAAGGCAGCATCCAGAGTGCACTCACCAGGGACTCCAGGCCTCCGTGCTCACCTGGCCATAGCACGGCCTGAGTGTGTGGTTGGAATGTTTCACGTACAACAATAATACTCTCAGCCTTCTAAACTAAGTTAAGGCAGAGAGGACAAGGTGGGGGCAGGGGGTTCTTGCTTCCTGATATGGCTCCAGAACTTTTGGAACACCTGCTAGCTGCTGTCTGCCCATGGGTAGAGACCATAGGCCTTCCTGTCTCTTCTCCTCTGTGTCCACAGAGTCCCTAGCTGACAGAGGCTGCTGGGAGCCTCCTGACTCAGATCACTTTGTGGCCCAGTGTGCTGTTGCCTTCCAGTACTTCTTCAAGGCCGAAGCTTCTTTCAAGGTGCAGGAAAATTAAATGCAGGTCAGAGATAAATTGTACTTTTCTCAAACTTGAATGTGGAATGAGAGGAAGAAGTTAGGAATGGAACTCAAATTTAAATAGAAAATAGCCAAGAAAGCAGTGTCTTGCTTCTTGTTTCCCAGGACATTTGCTGTAAGTGCTGGGTTTCAGCTTGGAATGATGCAGCCTCTGCACTAAATTTGGTTTGGTGAACATTCAGGGCCCCAAACATAAACAGTGTACTGGGGCGTTCTTTGTGAGTCTTGAGCCGAAACTCTTGTGGTGATCTCTCGTATCATCTGCTTGTTATGTAATGTGACAACATGGGTATGAAATAGAAACCAGATGTCAGGGTGGAGCAATGGAATTCTTCCTCAGTGAGAGCTGGGAGAGCAGGACTTGGGTTTTCTCCTACCTTAAAGGGTCGAAGGCCCTCGGAGGAAGAACTTTGGAGGGGTTTCTGGGATTAAACAGAAGTCTTGGCTGAAGGTAAAGTACCAAGTCAGTATGATTAGCTCTTCTTTAAGAAACTTGAAAAGGATTTTCTGTGCTCTGTTATATAACTTACACAGCGTCGTTCCTAGTGACCTAGTGGCTTGTTATCTGGAATCAACTTAGAATGTTTAAACTCAGTCCCTGGGGGAGCAGGGGGCATCACGCTACCTCCGATTAGCCCACAGCATGTTCCTGGAAGGTTTGGGTTTAAGAGTGAAGGGATCCAGTATTTTGCCTGGTGACGAGTTTGCTTGTGTGGCAGGGACTGAGTACTCGCAATGTGTGACTCTGCTGCTGCATGTACAAGTCCTGGAAGAGCAAGATCACTGGTGGACAACAGTCTCCGCACTGTGGGGGGCTCTAGCGTTAGTGGACTCAGGGTGTCGGCGGTGGCCAAGCCCCTTCACTGAGCTGGAAGGTGGGACATCTGGGGGCCTTGTCACCCTGGACTGCACCTGAACACAGATCTTTTCTCTTTTGAAATATGAAACACAAACTCACCTAGATCAGAAGTGTTGTTCCTCACTTGCTGGAAGCGATAGCTAGCCATGGATGGAGGGTACATATTTCACTATGACTAAAAACCAAGGATCTTCGTTATTGTTATTTTTCATCAGTAGCTGATCTTTCAAAGAGATCTGCAGATTCCTCTCTTTGCTGAGAAGACACTTTGGAAACAGAAAGCTAGGAATCTTGGCCAGGATCCCTCACTACTGAGGAGATTAAAGACTCCTGGAAGTGTTGAATTCTTATTAGGAAAATCTGTTGCCAAGTGCTGAGCAGGTTATCCTATTGTCCTGTGTCACCAGGGAGCCAATTTAGTGAGGTAGAAAGTGATCCTGGCTTCATATGATCCCCAGGGCAATGGGCTCCAGTCTAAGTTTCTCCCTTTCTCATGGGTGAAATGATAGCTCGTGTTCATGGAGTACTTTCTGCATGCTAGGCTCCTCCCTCCCCCAAGTGTGAAGTGTGTCAGTGAAATTTCTGTCATAATCCTCAAAATACACCTGCTTTTATGGGAGTACTTTTATGACCCCCATATCACAGATGAGGAAACTGAGACCCAGAGAGGGTAGATGACATGCCCACTCTCACAGATGGGGACTGCACCTGGGCCCTGGCCCAGGCAGAACCACAGGGTGGACCATCTTTGGCTTCTTCAGCCTATTGCTTTATGGTATCTCACTTCAGGGTGGACAAGGACACTTCACTGGGTGTTTGCTACTGGGCTTTGTGTTCAGTTTGCAGGTGAGGGACAGGAATCCTAAGACACTGACAAAGTGTGATGCTAATACGGGCATGCTGTGGAGACATGTGACAATTCCTGATTCCACAGTGGCTGTTGGGCAGCACTTCAGGTCAGTTACCCCTATGGAAAGAAAATGTACAGCACTCTGACATCCTCACTTCATTCTGCTTGTTCCAAAGGAGAACTTGAAGAAACTCAATCTCAACAACGTTTGCTCCAACCAAGTGTGGTTGTTAGAAGCCTCAATGAGTGGAACTTCCCTTAAACTTGCTGTCTTGAGTAAGAGTTGCCTTTTGATCATTTAGAAGAACATGTTTAGGATCATTAGTGAGCTGTGTGAGGTCTAGAAGTAGTTATACCCACATTTTCTATGAGAGAGTATGGGGCTGCACAGACAATGTAGAGGACATGTCTTTCTGACCACCTAGCCCCTAGTACCTCTGGCAGGTCCCTGGTAGCGGTGGGGGGTCTTTTGTTATGACTGTCTTGCTCTCTGAAGGCTTGTGGTACCTGCCCTTCAAGATCCCTCTCACCCAGAGCCCAGTTTTGGCCTTTGGGCAGCAGTTGAAGCTGCTGTTGCATTGGAGTCCCTGGCTCTGTAGTGCTTTGTTTCTAGCCAGAGCCCCTTTTCCTTATTTCTAAAAATAGCCCACAGTTCTCTGAGGGTTCTGGGCATATTCCTCACTTGTCTGAGGACGGCCACTAGGGCACACAGCTCACTTCAGGATTCTGAGCTTTGTACCCTAGGTCTCTCCTTCATGTCAGGGTTTCTAGACCCTTCTTGGATGCCCAGGACAGAAAGAAGGCACAGAGCTAGAGGGTTGTGGCCTGATTTGGTCATTCAGACAGCTTGGCCCTTTGTGGGTTCATTGGGAACATGTGAAGGACACCACCACCCTGGCCTGTGGTTCCTACTGTTCTCACTGCTCCCAGAGGATCCTGGGTTCAGGGTATGGGGCTCCCTTGAAGAGGTGGAGACGGGAAGCTCAGACCCTTTCTATATACCCCCAAATGTCCCCATACACCCTGCAGCCCCTCCCAGATTGTTCTCTCAATGAATCATCTCTTTTGAGTTCAGGGGTGGTTGGGAAACCAGGCTGGGGTCATTGGCTGGGGTAACTGGGCTGGAGTGGGGTCCTGCCTTTGCTCTTATAACATCCCCACTGCACCCCTTATCACCATTTAAAACCATGTGGGCTCCAGACCCAGGCTGCTCTGGTGCATGAGAGCCCAGGTTCTGCTGTCATCTGGGTGGTGCTGGGTAAATGTGGAGGTCTTGGTGTTGAGCAGGCATCTGATGGCTTGATTAATTGGGGAGCATCTTTTCCAGTTTGTGTTTTGCATGATGACCGAGAAGGGCATGAAACTGGAGTGTGTCGAGGCGATGGTGATTTGATGGCTCTACCAGCTGAGTGTGGGGATGCAGGATGGCCTGGCCCTGCACCAGGTGTAAGTCAGGCATTGCTGACACATGGGCAGGTGTCACCACAGGAAATGGGGCCTAGCTGAGTGACCTCTGAGGTCCTCATGTTCATTATAAGGCTGTGTCCTCTGTTACTGATCTGCTGGATCTGGGACAGTGGCTTACCTTCCCACTGATGGCTGACAAGCCCCCAGAGTCACTAAAGAGCTGAGCTTTTTCTGCCTTCTAAATTTATGATAAGATGGGAAATAACAGGAAAATAAGTGGAAATGGGATCTATTCAAGAAATTGACTTCCCAGGGAAGAGCTAGGGTCCCTCTAAACCCAGATCCATTTCTAGAAGCAAGACTGACTGAGGTTGGCAGCATTCTCTGAGATTTTGAATCATCAAATAATTATTTAAATATAACGATTCTTACGTGTTAAGCCAGGCAGTCTAAAAATAATTTCGACTGTGGGGGAACACTATAACATCAAGCATACTCACAGTACTTCATTAATCTGAAACATGGGTGCTTCCATATTTTTTCATACTTGCTGCCTGCACGGTCGTCTTGAATGTTGTTAGATTCACAGCCTGTGAAGTCAACGGCAGCCTCATTCTCAATCATGTCTAGGGGAGTGAGGGTCAGAGGAATGTTTGCTAAACATTCTTGTGTACAAATTTAATTGTGTGTGTGTGTGTGTGTAAATGCATTTGAACTTGAGATACAGGTTTCATTGGTCTGTTAGTTTAAGGATGACTAGAATTTAATGATTTAGTGACTAAATGAAACTAAGCTGTACATACACAAATAATTTGAACATGACTGGAAACCAAACTCAGTTCTTATTCATTCTACCTACAAGTCTGGAACTTTCTAGAACTTAATTTAGCATTCCTTTTTGAAAATAGCTCATGCAGAAATTGTGTTTTTTTAATATACAAAAATACAAAAAAAAAACCAAACAAAACAATTGGGAAGCCCCTTGCCTCTCCTTTGTGGGCCTAGCAGAGCGGCTTCCACAAAGAAAGGGGCAGAAGCTGGGGCCATCTTGCCACTTGCATGTCCTTCGCTCAGTGCCTGGAGAATGCCCTCAGGCTCAGAGAACCCACACTTCTCAGTAAAGGAAATGCAGACTCACAGTGAGCCACTGGTACCTGGCTTAATAAAGCTGTATAGGCCAAAGGAATAAGGACTGTTCCCTACCATTGTTCAGAAAGTGTAACGAGGTTGAATGTTTGCCAACAAACTTCCTATATCAGCCACTGAGGTACCTACCGTCACTTTCAGAAACCTACAGACTACCAACATGACTGAAAACTGCTTGATTATTGTCTTACAGTTAGAAATCAGCCCAAAAAATCAGACGAATGTGGCTGTATTCATGCTACTCAAGCTGCCTCCTCATCTGTACTTTGACTAAGAGAGACTTACTGAGCCTCCCGTGTGTGCCTGCACGGCAACAGGCACATTTGTCCCTATGAAGGCTGTCCTGAGAACAGTCTGCAGTACAGGCCCTTCCTCCTGACATGCCCCAGGATAGCCAGAGGAAAGCTCTGGATTCTCCTGTTTGATATAGTGCGGAGTCGGCTGGACTGTGTGAAGCTCCCCATTTGTTCTTTGCTGGGCCCTGTGGCTCACCAGAGAGACCTTGGACTTCCAGGCATTTAAATTCTCGTATGTATATGAGATAGGTATTTGCTAACTTTTGGGAGCTACCAAGCGGAGTCCTATTCCTGCTTGACAGTAAACATTCACACTGTGTCTCCTAACCCCCACTAAATAGGTTAGGAAACAAGGGGTTACCCCAGTGGGTCATCCAGACAGCTCGGCCCTTTGTGGGTTCATTGGGAACATGTGAAGGACACCACCACCCACCCTGGCCTGTGGTTCCTGCTGTTCTCACTACTCCCAGAGGATCCTGGGTTCAGGGTATGGGGCTCCCTTAAAGAGGTGGAGACGGGAGGCTCAAACACTTTCTATATACCTCCAAATGTCCCCATACACCTTGCAGCCCCTCCCAGATTGTTCTCTCAATGAATCATCTCTTTTGAGTTCAGGGGTGCAAGGGTTGCAGCTTCGTGGAGGGCCTCTGACCCAAGGAGTCTGAAGCAGAATGCAGTAGTGTTTATAGGGCTTGGCCAAAGGAGCACTGCCTTTTTCCTCAGTCCTAGGTCCCCTTTTAAAACAGCATGTCTCTTGAAGAACAAGAAGTCTATGTGGGCGTAAACAACTTATTTTGCATGCTGAGTTTTTAGTCTGCTTCATGTCTATTACGTTATAGCCTCTATCCTTATGGGAGCTCTGAGTTCAGCAGGGCCTGGGCTGTTAATCTGCTTTTTCAAATTATTAATAATGAAAGTAACACCACACCACCACCTGGTATCATTTCATGCTTTCGATGTCCCTGGTGTTTACACAGCTTATCTCATTTAATCCTCGCAGCATGTAATAAAAATACTTGCAACAGGTACCGCTCTGCTCTGTCTCCTACCCCACGCTCACACTGATTGAGGGCTTCCTATTTTCAGGCTTTGTGAATTTGTTACTTTTTTCCTCATTTATAGATGAGGAAGCTGACTCAGAACAGTTAAGCAACTGGTTTGAGGTGAACTGCTATAGATGGGGAAGCTGGGCTTGCACCCAAGGGTCTGGCTGTAGAACTTGTCTGCCTGCTTTATGAGGCTCAGAGAGGGGCGGGGGCTCTCATAGGCCTGTTGGATGAGATGGAAGACAGCACTGGGCCTGAGAGGCAGGTGCTTGCCCGAGGCAGAACTGGGACCTTGGCACTGAGCATTCATAGGGACACCAGGGGAGAGGCCTGTGGGATCTGGTGAGTGGCTAGGGTCCCTGGGAGAAACCCTTGGGCGTGTGGCCTCCCAAGAGCATAGGCGGCGGGGTGTCCTGCAGTCGAGTGCAGAAGATGCAGCTGCCGCAGCTGCTTTTTAAGAATGAGGAGAGAGGACGCTAGTTGCTGTGTGATGCAGTTTCCAAATGAGCAATTTTTACAAAAAACATGGACAGCATTCAGGGCTGACTTGAATTTTCTACTTGAGGCAACAATTCAACTTGTTGGTTTCCTCAATTGTGAGTTAGGAAAAATAAGCATAATTATGATGAGAGACTTTCAAGAGGAGAGAAAGGAAAAAGTTGTACTGAAAGGAAATGAAGAAATCGAGGACAACACGCTGTGTGTCTGTCCTGTGTGTGAGATGCTTACGACACTCTTGCAGGATGCCCCATGGGCTACACCATGCCTGCTTGGTGGTGATTGCAGAAGGATGAGAAATGCTTGCCTTTACAATAGACAACAGGTCTTGTTAAGGAGAGGAAATGAACTTTCAACTAGACACTACAGAAAGACAAAAATAAATGTGGTAGAGTAGATAAAACGGCAAGAACATTTATTTCAGCTTGTCAAGCTGTTGGGACTTTCAGGGCCCCTGTTCTGTAGGCCACCTCCTGCCTTGCCCTGCACTCTCTCTTTCCCTAGTGAGAAGCCAGGTGTGGAGGATGGGGACAAGCCAGGGCTGGGTGTCTTACCTTGTGTTGGAATTGGGCTTTGTTGCTACTAGAATCCAGGTGCCCACTCTGAACTCTGCTCAGCACACTGAGGTTTCCTGCTCAGTACACTGAGGTGGTAACATCTCCCACCTTGGATTGCTTTGAGGACTTATGAGGTGACAGGTCTGATGCCCAGCACACAAGGTGCCCAGGCAGTGCCTGTGCCTGTCCCTTTCCTGCCTAGGTCACTTGGACCTGAGCCCACTTGGCCCTTCTGTGCTGAAGATGTGGCCCTAGGCAGGAGCTCCATCACAGCACCCTCTCCCTTGCTAGGGACTGTCAACGCAATGCCCTACCTCGCATGCTTAGCAAGCCCTCCTCGTGGGTAAGAACTAAAGTTGTGAGATACTTTTTGGGGGAGGAATAAGATGACTTACCTTTCTCAAAAGTGAATAAAATTTAGGTGATTGATTTGAGTGATGCTTCTTCCCACAGAGTGCTCCTCTGAAATGCTTCATGTGAAGCAAGCAGGGAGAGGGAATGGTGCTGTGCTCTTTGTCGGGGGACCTGGAGCGAGGGGGCGGGCTGGGGTGTCTCTACCAGTGTTGCTGCTTCCACTGGAAGCTGGACAAGGAGAAGCTCCAGCTCAGAAGTTTGGGTTACTTGGTCATGACCGTCGCTTGGGTTCTCCTTCTATGGGGGAGGCCATTCTCTCTCCAGATTTCCTGCTGACTTACCTAGTTATGTTGAAGAGAGCAGAGTGTGTGCTAACCTGGGTTTCTGTGGAAGGGGTCTCCACTTTCTGCTTCTGTTGTCTGGCGTGGCAAGCCTTTGTGGTAGTCCTGCGAGATCAGTACATCACTTTGACTCTGAGTAGCCAGATGAATTTGCTCTCGGTGTTGCCTTGCCCTTGACTTTGAAATGAACTCACTGAGACTTTGGCTTGACAATTCATTTGACTGATGCTGGGCTTAGGGCTTTGGCCACTGTCTGCCTGTTCCTCATCTGATGTCACATGTACTCCTTTGAGAAGACTGTTCTTCAACCAGAATAGAGTTTGGAGTTTTTCAAAGTGAAGCTTGCAGGAGTTATAGTTTCCTTTCCTTTGTAGACTAAGAGCGATGGCATTAAGAGTGTTTTCTGGTTGATGTGGTAAGCTGTCTGTTTATAGCATCATTAGAGGTTATTTTCCATGACTAGGGAATTATTCCTGACTTCACAGTAAAGGACTTTGAAGCCATTAATTAATTAATGGTGACTTTGGTCTTAGGCATAATCTCCTTGGCAGTAGTGATCAACCAGGCTTCTGATAGAGAAGCAAAGTATAGTTAGGTATACTGTTCAGTAACCACACTTTAGTAGCGTTGTAGTATTTGATCACACCTTCTCTTATTAATATTATTTTTTTAAATAAAGAAATGAATTAAGGACCATTAACAGGATTTAGAAATGTGGACCAGTGTGAAAGGCCTCGCCTGGCACTGTTGACTGTTGGCTGCCACTCTTGTCCTAGACTTGTGGTTACTTGAGCAGAGAGAGTCTCATCAGGCAGGAGGAACATTCCACAGTTGTGAGAAACTCATGCACTGTAAAAGTACACCACAATCCCGTTATCATTTCTGATAATAGCTGGAATGAGAGACAGACTTTTCAGAACCAGAACATGGTCAGAGGAGAGATAGCCCTTTTCCTTACTCTGGCTGGTATGTAAAAGGGATGAAGACAGGCTTCTCCATGAGGAATGCTGGCTGTCTTTACCTGACGGCTGTCTGTGGGAAAACCTTGCCCCCATGGGGCTGAGTGCCAGGCAGAGCAGCAGGCATTGAGAAATGGGTGGTGCTTTCTGGGGCCCAGATGAGGGGTCAGAGTTGCTTTTCTGACTGGTGTGGTCCCAGCAAGGGGAGAGAAGCCCAGAACCAAGGACTCTGCTTAGGGAGGAGACTCATGTGAACCCATGAGACGTTTCCTTCACAGTCCTTGAAGCAACGTGGATATGTGGCTAGAATGAGTAAAATGGGCTTCTTGCTTTCCCTTCTCCCTCATTTCTTCCTCCATCGAGCAACATGCAATTATGGAAAAGGATAAAGAAGGAAAAGAGCTGCCTGGAAAAATTCTGTAAGAACTGGTAAGGGGAAAATTGAGTGTTTTTACAACTCCCTGGGGTTCACTAGGAAACGAAGGTGTGCTGTTTCCACTTCTGTGTTTTTGTGCCCGTCTTGCAGGAAAGCTCTACCTGGCTTCCTTCACATGTATGGAGCAGAGTCAAGTACAGTTGGGAATTTTTTTCCTTGCTCATTTGGAAGAAGAGGAAAAGACACAGGGATACAAAGAGGGCTTTATAAAGAAAAGACCTCCTTGGTTTTACAATCCAAAACTTTCTACAGTGATGGAAATGGTCCATAGCTATACTGCCCACTGGGGCAGCCACTGGCCATCGTGGTTGTCGAGCTTGTCAGTAGCCACATCAACATGTGGCTAGTGTGATTGGTGAACTGGATTTTACATGAAATTAAATTTTAATTGAAGTTACTATGTGTGGCTAGTGGCTACCTACAGCGTAGCTCTAAGGAAGGCTCTAGATGGAGGATTTGAGTCTCCTCCTTTATTCAGTTATTTGAAGATTTCCCAGTTGGGATAAAAAGGGAGAATGCTTGTGTTGGAATGGGAATATTTTAACAGTGAACAGCCTGGGCCAGTGGCAGTTCATTGCTGAATTTATGATCTTTCTGAAAGCTGTTTGGGAGACTGCAAGAGAAGTTCAGTGTTACAGAGAGGGACGTGTTCTGGGAGGTTCATTTAGTTTGCAGGGAGCAGAAATTCCCTCAGTGGCACTGATCAAAGGGGCTTATTGATGGCATTCAGGAGAAATTCTTAGAACACCCTGCAGGGAGTCCTCAGACAGGACCACTCATTCTTTTTCTTTATCTACCTGCCCTCATGCCCCAGTCTCCTCCTTCGCCCATCTGCTTGGTCCTTGCTGTTTTCCTGCAGGCTCTCAGCCTGTGTCCTCTTACTGGTTTGGCTTCTCTGGTGTATGCCTCTCCTGTTACACGCCCTGGGAGCCAAGGCAACTTGAGTAGGACAGGGAAGCTGGGCATGGCAGGCAGACAGACTCCAGCTGGGCTTTACTCAGTCTCATGTCTGTGAAAGTTACTGAATGTCAACCAATGTGGATGGGACCTCACTTCATGATTCTTCTCTTGACTCTTCTCTTTTGCGTCCATGTGTCCTATATACTTAGCCAGTAAGTAAATGTTGATCACTAATCTGTTATACATGAAGGTAGGCAAATATGTGTAGCTGCCCTCCTATCACTCACCCATGATGACCATCACTCACTCTCTTCTCGTGTGTGTCTTTTCTTGTTTCTATCCCAGTGCCATGGCAGTGTGAAGGAATGACAACGTGTTTATGCAATTAGACCGTGTAAGTATTTTATTCACATTGTTAGATAAATTAGAGTACCTTTGCTTGGTTATTGTACCATGTATGTCCCTGTACTGAAATATCTTTGCTTGGCAGTTGCTTTTCTGCTGTTAAAGGAAGAAACTTATAAACACAAACTCGATTGTATAGGATGATCCAATAATGATGTGTTTTCACTTCATTGTTGACAGTTGATATGTTGACTTTTGGAATTCACCAATATTCTCCAGATATTCATTCATGGTGGCAGGCTGCCACCCACTTCCGGTTTTTGAATATTTGGAATAAGAGGTTGGCTATGACAAGGAAGGGATGCTTCCCCCCACAGTACATTTTGGAGGAAATAGTGTTATTCATCGTATGGCAGTTAAGTCTCTGAAAGATTGTGATAATTAGAAAAAAATAATTCTAAACTGTTTTGTTTTATTCATCTAAATGCCTTTCTAGCCTAGCCCTTGTAGGTAAAGTGTAATGATTTCCCTATTGTTGAGTCCTGGGCAAATGAGATTTGGCCGTGATTTTATAGCTTTGTAAAAGTGGCAGGATGTTCCTGTTGTGTGAGTCCTACACGTACTGCTCACTGGGACGTAAATGAAGGGGAGCCTGGAATGATGCTCGGTGGTGACTGTGATGATTATATGAGGAGTCTCCTGTATAGCACTCAGCATTCAGCCCATGACAATGTGATTATGACAGCTGAGGTTGTGAGACCCTAGCATACCCACAGTGTGCACACACTTGCACTTCTGGATGCCCCAACGTCTCCCTGAGATGCAAGAGCTCTGGTGCTCAGAGATCCCAACTGTGTCAGATTCTGGAAGTGTCTTCCCTTCTCCCTGTGATGCAGAGTCTACCAGCATCTAGAAGCCACAGCTTGTCCAAAGTACCAGCACAATCCTACATCAAGCCTGGATTTGATCCCAGGTCTGTCTGCTTCTGGAGTACCCAGATGTTCCTACACTGTTCTGAGGTTGGTGTCGCCAAACATTGCATTAGGAGAAGTATCTGGTTGGGTGTTTCTTGTTTGTGTTTTAGTCCATTAATTTTTAAATGTGTGAAATACGTTTACCCTTTATTATTTCAACATAGACTTCTGATACGCAGGTATCTATTCCATATTGTACTTAATCCCTGTCTTTTTTTGATGTCTTCTCTTCTGCACATTAGTAGTAGTGGCAGTGTGGGGCCAGAAGCACTTAGCTGCAGCAGCAGTGGATAATTATTTGTCTTGAGGTATCTATGGAAAGAACATGTTGTTCCTTGAATTTGAAGAATGCCATTTACCTTTTTGTTTTGGAACTTTGTTTTTACTTTCTAGGTCTCACTTTTCTAAAAAGTTCTAAAGTGATGAACACAATCTTTCTAAGATTTTCTTTTTGTGTTTACAGCCCCTGATGTGGCACAGCCCTGTGTCAGGTGGGACTGAGCAAATAGAGTACTGATGTGACAGGGGTTCATGGTGACTGTGTGGAGCTGTCCTGAGATAGGATGTCACTGCGTGATGGGTGATGTCCATGGTTCTTCTTGTGTGGCCTGGCACCCCAGAGCTTAGTTAACTCACGATGAATGAAGCTGACAGTGGCCACAGATCACCTGCAAGGCAATGTTCTTGTGCCTTCCCTGGGTTATGTACACCTGGTGTTTACCCTCTGAGGTGGCTGCTCTCCTGGTGAGGGAAACCACAGCACAAAGAGGCTCTACCACAGCTCAGGGCAAGAGCAAGTGAGCCGCAGAGTTTGGACTTGACTCCTGCACTTCTCTGTCTCAACCCTGTGCTGTCCTACCAGTGTCTGAATTCAATGACGCTGTAAAGCTCCAGGCCACATCTTCCGCTTGGGACATTTTTGGCTGGCCCACAGGTTGGTGGTACTGGGCATGACTCCCCCAAGACAGTGGGGGTGTCCTTTCTAAAGTGGAGTCCACTTTAAGTCCCATCCTCTGACCAGGCCACTGAGATGGCATCTGACCAAGCTGTGGGCGCACCTTGCCCTCATGCAGAGGTTTAGGCAAGCGCCTGCTGCTCATAGGAAGGTTGGGGGCTCAGGTGCATCCCAGCTGCCTCATCCTTGGCCCCTGCTTCTGTCAGAGCTTACACAGAGTAGCATGATGGGGTCCAGAGGCTTCTGGAGAGCCTCCCATGCCCTGACACGGGACTGAGGGATGTATAGGTCAGCCCTTACAGGAAGCAATATGAAGCTTCCCCCTTTAACATAAAAAAAAACAGATATGGGAGTTTTTTTTTCCCTGTACTGCAGGGAACATCTTTTGGAAGCCATTTAGATCACTGTTCATTTCTTTGGCAGGAATAATCAAATATTGAATGTCAAGGGAAATTAGAGCAAATAGTCCAGGATTGTCTGCGTTAGACAGGCCTGGTGAGTGAGTTTAATCATCAATCCAGTGCTTTCTAAATTTATCTGCTACCAAGAATCTCCCGGGCTGAGGTCAAAGCCTCAATTCCCATGCCCCTGTGACCTCACTGAAGCACAACTCCAGGGTCCGGCAGTGTGACAGGCACCTCATCTCATCCCTGTCTATGGAAACATTTGGGCAATACTGCCTCAGTTTGTTATTTAGTGACTTATTTTCAAGGAAAATGAGCCAGAAATGGTTAGGTAAATGCAAAGTCCTAAAACAACAGTGCAGGTTCTCTTAAATGCCAGCCCGCATTGTGACCCTGATCTGTGGGGGCCCTGAAAGATAGTTGAGGCCACAGGAAATGTCATGGGGTGATCTTTAGAATTAAAGTGTCAGCACTCAGCTGGTCATCTGCATCTAGAAAAAGAGACTGTAACCTGTGAAACAGGGAAGAAACAGAAAACCTTCCAGGACCAGGGGTCTTCAGGATGGGCTACCCTGCACTGCCATTGAGACCCTGTGTTGGGTGGCTAACGGTCTCCTTCTGGGCAGAGCATTGGCATCTGTACCCTGGGCACACATATGGCCAATATGTGCTCGTGTGTGTGTGTGTGTGTGTGTGTGTGTGTGTGTGTGTGTGTGTGTGTGTGTGTGTGTGCGCGCGTGCGTGTATGTGCGTGCTTTGAGGGTGACCACTTTCTGAGTGTACAAGTTCAAGGGCATGACTTCTGGGCAGTCTGTGCAACCTCTGGTTTGGTCCTGCCGTTTTCATGCTGGGTAACTTCGGGCATCCCCGAACCTCTGTCTCAGAGTCCTTATTTGTAAAATGGGGATGGTGACATCCTTAATTCTCTCTGTTTTCTGTGAAGATGAAGAGTTACTCCAAGGTGTGCTTGCTGCCTGATAGTGCTAATTACTGGCTCTTCTCATGGCACCCTGTTAAGAACCTGCTGCAAATGAAGTGTGAGTTTGTGACCAGCCATGAAGAATCTTAGAAAGATAATGAAGGTCTCGGGGAGCTTGTGATGCAGTTTTGAAAGACAGTGACTGGAGAACAAAAGTGAATGGCCTGCTCCTCTGGCCTCTTCCTGTAGAAAATCATTGGTAGAGATTCTGTTGTTATTGTTGTCAGCTTTGGTGAGGATGTTTATTTAAGAAATAAAATGAAGTTTAACAGAAATGGTAAACTAGACACAAAACAGAATGAAAAGCTGAAAAGAAAACAGCAAATTTCAAAGTAAAATGGCAAGAGCTTTCTCTTTGAACAAGCAAGGGTACATTGTTCTCTTTTTCTAATTATAAAGGTAGCACCTGCTTAGTAAATTTTTAAAAAGAATAAAAAACATGAAAATGGAGGGAGGGGATCTCTCCTAATTCTGTCACCCAGATATCACCACTGTCAACATTTTCCTATTTTTTTTTTTCCAAACACTGTTCTTGTGACATCCTTGTTGTTAGTTTTACATAACTAGCTTTTTGATGAATTAAAATTGGCTACTTTTGCTTTTTTTTTTTCTTTTTAATGCTTGCTGGTTTGCTGGACTCATCTTTTCATTTAAGTGAAAAAGAAAAGAAAAGAAAAAAACTCTTAGCAGATGTTCCATGGCAGTAAAAGTCTTATCAGATGGACGTTGTCCTGATGCCATTGGCGAGTTGGTCTTTCCAGGCCAACCACCACTCTCCTTCCTTGAGTCAGAGCAGAGGCTTAACTTTTATGGCTCTCTGTCTCTGTCCTGAGAGCTTTTAGTCCTAATGAAAGTGGCCTTTGTGTGACCCCGAGGAAGGGTAGCATCACCCCCAATATACCGATGAGGAAGCCGAGACCCTGAGCCACTGAACTCCTAGCTGAGGCCTGGTTGTGCAGCCTCAGGGGTCCTCTGCATAGCCTCTTTTCCTTCTGACTCCCTGTTTTGGCCTGATCCTCAGCCATAGAAGACTCTCAGGTACCTATAAATACTTCTCTGTCTGCCCCAACAGTTCCCACTACTGTTGTCCTCTCCCAGAAAGAGTGAGCCCTCTCCTCCTCCCACCCAGGAACCTGGGTCAGTCAGGGTTCTTTCCTTGGCTCCTCCCTCAACATGTAAATCATTTTCCTAAGTATGGTGTTTCTGCCTCCTAACAATCTCTAATCCCTCTGCATTTTTTCCATCCTGGCTGCCACCACCATCCCTGCCCTGGAAGTTGTGTAGACTCTAGACTTCCCATCAGCCTATCTACAGCTTCCAAAATAACCTTTCCAAAATGCAGATCTGATCCATCAGTCAGCCCTCTGCTAAAGCTCTGCCAGGGGCTGCCATTGTCCATGTCCCTATAGTAGAGGAGTGGTCTCCTGTGCTCCTCCCTGTCTCCTCCTCCAGCCCTGAGGCATCTCTCACCAAGTCCCCTACCCTGTGCTTGGGTTCTGAAGGGATGGCACCTGCCTGGTGAATTTGGTCCTCATCTGAGTCACCTGGGGTGATGGAGTATGTAATGGGGCACTTCTGTTTGAACATAAATGTGACCTAAATGGCCCAGCTGGTCATTGCAAGTAGGCATCCAGGAGCTTTCTGTGTGACTTGTGAGAATGAGTTGCTCCCCCTGCTACAGGCAGCAGAGCCTGGGCTGGGGGAGTGGGGGGTAATTTTTGTGGCCCATTTCTCTTTAGAAACAGCTCTAGAAAACTTGCTTTCTTTTTTTTAATTGCAAGTAGATGATTTAAAGTCCGGCTGTTACTAGGGCCCTATCAGGTACTTAGCAAATACTTGTTAAAAATGTTTTCCCACAAGAGCCTGACATTCTTGCCTTGGGGTATTTCATGCCATCCCTGTAGCTAAGGTCAATTTGTGGAGCACCTGAGCTGTGTGTCCAGGGTTCATTTCTCAGTACAGGGTGCAGATAGACTTGAAAAGCAGGGCATTGGGTAGCGGAGACATCTCTTCAAAAGAAGGGACAGGGATCTCTTTCTCTGTAGGTGGGTGGTGACTCCCAGGTGCATCCTCTTGGCCTCTCTGGGCTCTAGAGTCCTGAGCACTCCATAACAGCAAATACTTGACTTGAGTCTGTCTGGTGGTCCTATCCTGCTCTCTGCCCTACCGGGATAGGTATTATCCCTTTTTAACTGCAGAACGGAGGACCCTTCTAGAATGGGGTTTCTAGAACCCCAGGGTTTTGCAAGATACTTACTTTTTTTTTTTTTTTTTGAGTTGGAGTCTCACTTGGTCGCCCAGACTGGAGTGCAGTGGCTGCTCCTGGCCACCGCAGCCTCGCCTACTGGGTTTCAGCAATCCTTCCGCCTCAGCCTTCCGAGAAGCCGGAATTACAGGCAGGCGCTACCATGCCCGGCTGATTTTTTGATTTATTGTAGAGATGAGGTCTTGCTGCCCAGGCGGGTCTCGAACCCGCGGGCTCAGGCAATCCACTCACCTCAGCTTCCCAAAGGCGCGGGATTACAGGCTGCCTTACAATTATTCACCATAAAAACTGGGGATGGGGGGCAGGCCCTGGTCAGATGTCTTTGTGGGAAGCTCATAGAGATTCAGAAGGCAATTGCTGTGTGAAAGCTCTGAGAAGCCCCAAAGTAGAGAAACCAGCTTTGTAAGAGAGCCTTGCTCAGTTTATTATTACAGGGAATTTGTGTCCCATGGACCTCCTGCTCCCCTCATGGGATGGTCTTTGGGAAAAGCAGTTGTGAGGATCAACCCAGCTGGAGTAGGTCCCTGGAAAGGAGAGCTGGTTCCAAGACCGGAGGCTGGCATTTCCTGTGCCCCAGGGGACCTGGGCCACCTGGGATGGTCGTTGGCCCCAGACCTCAACCTGCAGGCCAGGTGGGCATTCTTGTTTCATTTCTAGAGGATGTTCAGTTGCTTTTTTTTCTTTTTAAAAGCAAAACTGTACCTAATGGAACTTGCTATTTACTGTTTAAATGATAACTTAAAATTAAAAATGTCCTTTTTCTCACTGGAGGGTCTAAATGGGGTTTTGCTCTGAAGTGCTGTTGGGTGCCTTCTCCCACCCAGCTTTTAGTACCTTGTCTTTTTTATTTGATAATTTAAAGGGGGTAGTCCTCTCAAAAGTCTATGTGAAAGACAGCCCCCTTGGCTTACTGCCATCCTATCCCCTCCCCTCTTCCAAAAAAAGAATAAACTGTATCTTCTGCCCTTACCCACCTCCAGTCTAGTAGTTTACCATAATGGACATTTGGAGTGTTTCTGAATTGTAGACTTTATTTGACCTGACCCATTACTTTGGCTTGAGTGCCCAGATAGGATACTTTTATTTGCTTTTCTGAAACTAAAGAGATGCATTTTAAATAAGGGCTGGTGAGTCTCTGTTTTCCCAGACACTGCCAGCCCATCAGATTCATTGTGCTGAGGGCTTGTGGTGGACGAGGTTTACCCTCCATGGCCACGCCACCTTCATCACAGAAGCTCTCCAAGGTCTTTTTGTCACATATCCAACAAACAGCTGATGCTGGAAAAGGGGTTTGTGCACTAACCATCGAGAACCAGCAAGAGAAGGTGCTTCATTTTCTTCCTGACTGGCCAGGCTGGTGTGATTTCAGGGCCCCTTGGGGACTGCTTCTGCAGGTGCTCCTGGAAAGGCCTCTGCTAGGTTCTCCAGAGAGGCAGGACTTTGCAGTATCTCACTGCTGGGAGTTCTCCTAAGCTGTGCCTGCTATGCCCCTGCCGGATACCCTGACTTCTGGGGCCCCACTTGCCCTCCTGGCTGGCCCCATGCTTGCCCTGCCACAGTGGGAACATACAGTCCCCTGCCTGCCATCCTGAGCTGGCCTTGCCCTGACAGCAGGATCCTGCCCAACGATCAGTTGTGGTATTACAGACAAAGGACTGATCTCTGGAGCAAGGAACTCTTCAGAACAAAGATTCTATTTTAATGCAAATGCAGCCAGACACTCCAAGGGTGAAAGCAGAGCTATATGGGCTAACTTGAGCTCAGGCCGTTTTTTCTAGAAGGTAATGGTGGACATTTGAAATCTTCTTTATGGTACTTAATGTGTGTGGACTTACAAGAACAAAATACAAAGCTCCAACGTGGATATCTCCAGTGCTGCCCTTCCCCCGATCTGCCAGCTAGGACTGCAAGTAGAAATTAACCTAAATTAGGAAGATAATTGTTCCTGTGTTAATTGTAGGTTGTCTTTTAAAGCTGTTTTCATTCTCTAGGCCTGAGCAGCAGGCTGGCTTTGGGCCCTACCATGGGTTACTGCGCATTGGCACCCCTTAAAGTCAATGTTCCAAGAAGAGTGATTGGATTTGGTAGTTTCCAGAGCCACCCTCTAGCTCCAGCGTCTCCAGATGATGTCCCTCTCACTGCTGGCTGCTTGTTTCCCCTCAAGAGCCCCCCCCCTGCACCCCAGTTGGCCCTTCTGTAAGGGTGATCAGGCTTTCTCAACACAGGCCATGTAAACAAACCCTGGCTATTTTCAGCAATCCCGGTTGGTGTCACAGCTGGCGTGGCTTGTGCACATTGGCCAATGAGGCCCATCCCTGGCCTGCACTTGGCCCTGGACACCCTGCACTTGGCCCTAGCCAGCCTGGGTCAGTTCTGGCAGACAAGGAATGGCTTAAAACATTTTTCCTTGTCATGGTTTTCAGTTTTGTCACAGCACCCTCTGGCACTTGACATAAGCTTCACAATAAAAAAGGTGTTGAATGAGGGCCCCAGAAGGGTTTTCTTTGTTAAGAACCTGGGTTTCTTGTGTGAAGTCTGGTGAAAGCTGTAGTTATCCCTGTCCCAGAAGTACTCTACTCGGTGGAGGCAGGCACCCCCTTCTGAGTGACTTTTTCCTTTTGTCTTCTGTTTTCTTGATGCCTGGCTCACTTATTTCACCAGTCATGATTGGATAAAACTTTTTAGGAAAAAAATCTCAACCCTGGGCCTCCATGTACAATGAAAAATTCCTATGTAAATAAAGTCAGCCCCCTCTCCATGGTGATTGAGAAACACTACTTGGTAACAGGGTGTATTGTTTTTGCACATGTATGCTCATGGGGTGTGTGTGTGTGTGTGTGTGTGTGTGTGTGTGTGTGTGTGTGTGTGTGTGTAGGTCTACCCCCATTTCTGGAGCTTCCTTGCCTGTTGGCTTGTTTTAAAGATTGATACCAAATTTCCTGTCCCTCCAAAACTCTCTCTCCGTGATATTGAAGGCTGTCGGGGTTTTTCTTGTTACCACTCTCCCCTCCTTCCCAATGCACGCACAGAAAAGTGTCCTTCAGCAGTATGTCCTTACAGTCTTGGATGCTCGGTGTCCCACATCACTGGGTACTGGCTATCCCACATTCATTGGTGCGAGTGCCCCACAGTCACTGCTACTAGGTGTCTCTACATTTTTGGTGTTGGGTGTCCCCATAGTCACTGCTGCTAGGTGTTCCAGCTTCATTGGTACTGGATGTCCCATAGTCATTGGCGCCAGGTGTCCCAACAATCGCTGCTTCTGGTTGTCCCCACATCATTTGTACTGGATGTTCCACAGTCATTGGTGCTGGGTGTTCCCACAGTCTGAAATAAGAGTGTGGTACTCTTATTTCTTTATACTTAAGGATAACTCAGAGGATAGGGAGCTATGTAAGAGTAAAGTCTGATAACATGGAAAACGTTAACTCACATTTGGAAAAAAAATAATTAAATTTAGTGAAAACTGTTAACACATTTTAGGTTTAAATTAAGAGACTTGAATTGATTTTTCCTGGTTATTGCCGTGTCTTGTGATAAAGCCATTTAAATGGAGTATAAATTAACATTTTTTATTTGCACTAAACACATTTGAAAATAACACATCTTTTTTATAGTTGATAGAGACCTGTTTATCTTATTCTCTCACTCACTTTACCCAAATCAAAAATGGTGAGTAAAGATTGTGATGCTTTTTAAAATTTAGGAAGTGGTGAACTGACAAGAGTCTTGAGTTCTGAGGCTTGAAGTAATGAGATGATTATGGAGCAGGGTTTATGCAGATTTGTGCACCAGAGTGTTTAGAGTAGGGGAACTGAGGGTCATAACCAGGGACCCTCTTAGAGTTTGGGCAGGATAGGCGGTGGGAGAGCCTGCCTTACTGGGTCAGAGTCCTGGGGTTCCTGTGTTAGATGAGTTAGGTGAGGTAGGAGGAGACCTGCTGTGACACAGAGGTCTGAGTGATTGCCACTCCTGCCCCTTCAACATGTACCATCTTCTCAGCCTGAATTTTCAGTGAACAGGAGGAGAGACCTTTGTTCTCTTCACATTTCATTCTTTGTTGGCACAGTGCTGGACACATGGTTGGAATTCAGTAAAGGCTTAGTGAATTAAGGAGGAAAACATGTTATTTAATAATGGTTTATTCAGCTCAGTAGGTCTGGAAACACACCAACACACACACACACACACACACACACACACACTCACACACACACACACACGATTATATGCAAAAATAGATCTTCTTAGATTACACCTTGACTAAGCCAAAAAATAGACCTTTCCTTTTGTAGTTAGTGCTTTTTTTGTATTTTATTTAAAACAAAACAACCACCAAAAAACCCTTTCTACCTCAGGGCCATAAAGATAATGTCGTATATATTCTTTTAAGACTTTCAAAGTTTGTCTTTCCTATTTTAGCCTTTGATTTTTGTGTGTAGTGCAGGGTTGAGATCATTTTCATTGTCTTTTCTCAATTTGATAACCATAATATATGGTCCCCAGGATGACTGCATGGCCACTTCCACATCTTAGATCCACCTCCCTGCAAGCATCCCAGCTCCCCCTGGGTGTGACTCCTCCAGAGACAGGTGGCCAAGGTGGACATTTGATTGGAATTACGTTGAATATATGGACGAATTTGGGACAAACTGGCATCTTAATTTGATATAAATATATATATATAATTTTTATACATTATATTTATATATAAATATATACATATAAACATGTATTTTTATATAGTATGTATATATATAACATATATAATGTGTGTGTGTGTGTGTGTGTGTGTGTGTGTGTGTGTATTTGTGTGGCTTCTCTTTCCACTGATTAGGTCTTTTAAATGTCTTTCATTATATTGTTATAATTTACTTCATAAAGGCCTGACACTTATTATGGTAGGTTTATTCTTTGATAGATTGTAGGTTTGGGTTATATTGTTGTAGACAATATCTTTTTTTAAATAAAGTTTTCTGTAGCAAGTATTTGGAAATGTAATTGAGTTTTGTATTTATATCCTAATATCTTACAGTTTCTAAAAAAAAATTTGTAGGATCTTCAGGGTTTCTAAGACAAAGAACATTAACTGTAATGATGATATTTTTGCTTCTTTCTCTCTAATTACTGTATTTATTTTCCTTGTATTACTGTGCTGGTTAGGAATGCCAGTTCAGCTTTGAATAAAAGCAGAGCTACTGAGTTTCTTTCTGTCATCCTTGATTTTTTTTTTTTTTTTTTTTGAGTTGGAGTCTCACTGTCACCCAGACTGGAGTGCAGTGGCCGCTCCTGGCCACCGCAGCCTCGACCTGCTGGGCTCCGGCGATCCTTCCGCCTCAGCCTTCCGAGTAGCTGGAACTACAGGTGCGCACTACCACGCCCAGCTTATTTTTTTGATTTATTGTAGAGATGAGGTCTTGCCTGCCCAGGCAGGTCTCGAACCCGCGGGCTCAGGCAATCCACTCACCTCAGCCTCCCAAAGGCGCGGAATTATAGGCTGAGCCACCGAGCCCGGCTTCATCCTTGATATTAAAGGGAAGGTTTTTAATATTTCCCAGTTTGTGATGTTTGGCATAGATTATTATAGATTCCCATTTTCAACTTAAGCTCATGGATAACTGTGTTTCATTAGCTAAATGCTTTTACTGCATCTGTTGCAATGATCATATGGTTTTTCCTCTTCTAATCTTTTACTGTAATGAATCACACTTACAGATTTTCTACTGGTAAACCTCCCCTGATCTCAACTTATTTGTGGTAAATACTGTCATTTTCATACTTGACTAGATTAGGTTCTTGAATTGTAGTGACCTGTCATGTAGTGACCTGCCATTTTTCTTTTTAAATGTTTTTTGTTTTATAACTTTCAGGAAGAGTTTGTTTAAGATTAGTTGATTTAGTCCTTGAAAGTTTGTAAAAATTATCCCCTAACTCTATTCAGGGTTAACGGTTTGGTTTTTTAACTACTGATTTAATATCTTTAATGGTTACTAATGATCTGACTTGTTAATTGTTTTAGTATCAATTTAAAAGAAATTTTTAGCAATTTGCCCTCAAATTTCACCTAAATTTTCAAATTTTTTTTGTCATAGTTTGGTTTACAGTATTTTTTTAATCTTTTAACATTGTTGTTGGATTTGCAATTATGTATCCTTTTTCATTTCTAACACTATTTAGTCTTCTTTTTTAAATCAATCTTTATTATATTTTCTAAGAGTCAACTTTGACTTCATGGATTCTCTTAGTTGTAAGTTTGCTTTCTATTTTTAGAATTCCTTTGGCTGCTTTCTAGCATTCTTTTTCTAACTTCTGACGTTGGATGTACAGCTCATTAGTTCTCAGCCTTTCTTCTATTATATGCTACACATTTCCCCTGAAGTATAGTGTGAGGTGTGTAATCAGGTTTTGACATTTAGCATTTTTATTTTCATTCTGAGCTTTTCAAAAGTTGTATTGATAACATATACCTTTGGGATGATATAAGGAGAATGACACTTGATCCCTGTGGTCTTCCCTCCAAAGACACATAACCCCAGTCATGACAATATCAGAAAAATCCTAATTAAGGGACATTCTACAAAATACCCAGCCAATATTCCCAATACTGTCAAAGCCATCAAAAGCTAGGAAATGCAGAGATACAGTCACAGTGGAAGGTTCCTAAGGAGTCATGGTGAAGAAGACACTGTGGAAGGGACTCTTGAACAGAAGGTGGAACAGAAGGGGGAAACTGAGGAAATCTGAATCAAGTGTGGGCTTCACTTAATGATGATGGGTCATTATTGGCTCACGAATTGTGACTAATATAAGATGTTACTAATGTCAAGTTCCTCTTGTCCAACACCAGACCCCCAGTATACTCCTTGCTCTGTCAGGTGTTCACTCCCTATTTTTTTCTTTTTTTGTTTGTTTATCCAAAAATGCCTCTACTTCACCCACATTCTTGAATGATTATTCTACAAGATTTCAAGATGATTTTTCTTTTTCACCTTTCATCACACTCAGCATATTCTCCCTGTCTTTGGGCTTTCTCTTTTGTGATTGAACACCACAGTGTTAGCATAGTAGTCGTTCCTTCCTTGTCTGTTTCTAACTGGCCACTTGTAACATCTTTTGTCTTCGATGCTTACAGTTTTGTTAGAGTGTGTTTAGGTATGGATGGCTCTATGTTCTCTTGGCATAAATTTTCTTTCTATGCCTGTTAATTTGTCTCTTTTATCAGTTCTGGAAATTCCCAGGCAACATCTCTTTAAATATTGCTCCATCATCTTCATTTTTTCCTTCTGGAGTCCTGAATAGATGAATGTTACACCTTATCATTTTGTTCATCATGGCTTTTCAACTCTCCCTGTATTTTTGCTCTTAGTGTTGCCTCCATCTGCCCAACTAATATCTTCATAACTATCTTCTAATTCACCTAATGTTCTTTTTTGGTTTTATATGGCATTTATTGCTTAAACTGTCTATTGATGATTTTATTTGTGTGTGTGTGTGTGTGTGTATTTTTTTTTTTTTTTTTTGAGATGGTGTTTCATTCTGTTGCCAAGACTGGAATGCAGTGGTACAATCACTACTCACTGCAGCCTCAATATCCTGGACTCAGGTGAACCTTCTGCCTCAACCTCCTGAGTAGCTGAGGTTTTTCTATGTTACCCAAGCTGGTCTCGAACTCCTGGACTCAAGCAATCCTCCCGCCTCAGCCTCCCAAAGTGCTGGAATGAGCCACTGGGCTGGTCCTTAAAATTCATCAATTATACTTTTTATTTTTGAAAATCTACTTTGTTCTTTTCCTAAAATGATTAAGTTTGACAGTTTTTGTTGCTTTCTCTTTCATTGCTTAAAATTTGTCAAGTATCTTAGTAAACTTTTTATTTAATCAAAGTATGTATATACAGAAAAAAGAGAGTGGATAAAACATTAATAGATTTTGTTTCTTTAAAAGTTTCAGAAATAATAACTATATTCTGTTTCTAGTAATGCAAGTACCTAAGGAGTTTGTTGGACTGTCTTTTGATGTGTTTGCTGCCTTTTACTATTTCTTGATATATTTGCTTGTGTGTGTTTGGTTGGTCTTAATATTTGGAAAATGCAGAGCTTTGAACTGAGGAGGTTTTTCTTCAGACAGGAATGCTGTGTGCTGTTTCTGGGAACCTATTGTTAGTATCCCATTGAGAATGCTGGTGCCTGTTGGGCCCTGCCTGGACTTCAGCCCCATCAGCCCTGGCCCTAGCCCCAGGCCCGCACCTCTCAGTGTTCACATTGTTACCGTCTTCCTGCTGTCTATTGCTCTATTGCTCTCTGCTTTCAGCTCTGCTGTCAGTTCAACTCAGATTGTTGTTATTTCTTTTAACTATTTATTTTTGGCTCCTTGGAAGGCTTCTTTGCTACTGATGAGCCCAGCAATGTGACAGCAGCTGTATTTTATGCAGAATCTAGGTTTCCCACAGCACAAGGGCCTCTGAGAGTGACTTGTCTGTCACCCTCTCAGAGGAGGGACTTTCCAGTACTTCATAACCCTGCCTTTGACCAGCCTTCTCTCTGCCCTTTTACCCATCTTTGTTTTTTCCATCCCTAGCTAAGATTCCAGCAACATAGATACTTGCTAATAACCTCCCCTGCTCTCCATCTCCATCTTGTTCACCTGGCAAAGCTCCAACCTTGGTTTAAACCCACTGTCTACCTCTTCCTGCCTTTCCCAAGAAGGCGCATGTTGCTAGAAAAGATCACGTCAGAATCATGAACCCAGATTCAAACTGGGTATTCCCCTTATCCAGCATGACTCTATCCCTGTCCGGCGTGACTCTGTCCTCCTCCAGCAAGGCACTGTTTGTCTGGCGTGGCTCTGTCCTCATCCAGTGTGCCTCTATCCTCCTTCAGCGTGACTCTATCCTCCTTCAGCGTGACTCTGTTGTCTGCATGGCTCTGTCTCCTTCCAGTGTGGCTGTGTCCTCCTCTAATGTGACTCTTGTCTGGCGTGGCTCTGACCCCGTCCAGTGTAGCTCTATCCTCCTTCAGCATGGCTCTGTTGTCTGGTATGACTTTTTCCCTATTCAGTGTGGCTCCGTCCCCATCCAGTGTTGTTCTGTCCTCCAGAACTTGGTCTTCCAGGTTGTCATGAGGTGGATTTTTCAAGATGGAAGGGTGGATGTATTTTACTTAATGGGTTGGTAAATTGATGGATAGATTTAGATGCATAATCTTTGGGCTTCTTCCATGCTTTTGATTCCATCTCTCCTTTCATCATGAATACTCTCTCATTTTGCTTGTATTTTCTGTCACTCTCATGTCTCTGACTTCCTTTCTGAACCTCCTTAGAGGTTCCAATTACTTGCATTTAAAACAAGTGATTAAATAAAACTTATCCTGAGTCTCCCCTATCCATACTCCTGACACTTCATGTCCTCCTATGTTTTACTTTCCAAACTAGGACAGTTACACATGAAAGAGGCTCTAGCACTGGGATATTTGGGCACTCACCATGGGACATCTATGCTCCTAACATATCCTCTGGGCCCCAACACCCATCCCAGTCACTGCTGTGGCACTCTGGGGTCTCCTTCATACAGGGACACCTTGGCTTTCACCTGCCTCTGCTTCTCTTGACTTGAGATGCCTAAAGGGTATCTGATTGACTTTCATGTATATGTCAACTGGCACATGTGAGAGCTGTCCCCAGAGTCACCCTTGACCAATAGGAGACAGGAGCCATGGGGGATTGCTTGTCCCCTTCTTTCCCCAGGGAGGATGAGGCAGTCTGGGATGTTCACCTGAGGTTTCTCAGAGGGGTCTACTTGCTGGAACATTCTGTTGTCCATAGTTGGGCCTGGCATAGCTACTTGGTAACAAATCCAGGCCCTGGCTGTCTCCGCTCTCTGGCTCACTCCATCTGTCCCTCACACCAGCCACTCAGAGCCACACTCATCTGGAGTGCAGACTACTCTGCCGTCTGTGTCCGTGTCTCCCATTTGTTGTCAGCTCACTGAAGTCCACATTCAGGCCCCCCCTTCTGACTGTAGAACCCACTTCAGGGGACTCCTTCGAGTTCCTCTCAGTCTGCCTGTGGCCCACGATGAGGAGGAGAACGCAAACATGAGATGTGGAAAGCAGTTGGACATGGAGGCCAGTTTCTAAAAGCACTGATGTGCAGGAGGTTGGAACAGTGACTGGCTAGGAGACCCCTGCCCCAGCACCCTGGCCCTTCTGGCTTCACCCACTGCAGGGGGTGGCCCACTTCCTGGATCTAGAGGCAGCTCCATCTCAGCACAGCCCAGCTGCTCTCTACCTCTCCCGGTTGCCACATGGCCCCACCACCCAGGCAAAAGGCTAGGAAATGTATTTTGCTTTTCTTTTCCTAACTCCTGATGACCAGTTCATCATCCCTTTGTGACGATTCTTCCTCCAAAACTCTGTTGGGGGCTGCCTGATTCTCTCCAACTCCACAACTCCCCGTGGTGGCTGGCATGACTGCTACCCTTAGAAGCCGGTTACCAAACATAGCCATTATGAGAATTTAATTAGTAAACTTACTAAACTAAGTCACATTTAAAAAAAGCTAATCAATACTTAAAACTCACAACTTCCTGAGTATCTTACTCCACTGCTGTCTTATCTGCTCTCAAGGCTTTTGTGTTTTTATGAGGGAAATGCCCAGGTGGGGTCAGACCCCTTCTTGGCTCAGCCCTCAGTGGCGTATCAAGCCCCTCGCAGTGGCCAACCCAATTCTTGCTCTAGCTTGGTCCCCTCAAACTGGAGCTCTGGCCACATCAGGCTTCCTGCTTTTGGGGGAAGCCCCACTGTTCCTGAGCCTCAGGAACACTGTTCCTGGCGCTCCCACTGCCTGTATCCCCTTCTCCTGTACTTAGAGACCCATCGTCATTCAGGTGTTAGCTTAAGTTCCAGCTCCTGACAAAAGCCTTTCCAGCCAGAGAGACTGGCCAGCTCCTCCTCACATAGTCCTCTGCAGCTTGCCTATGGCTTTTCTTCTTGATCAGTGTACTCATTAGTTTAATGTCAAACTTCCTGGGAGCAGGGCTTCACTCTGTGCCCTCAGCCGCTAGCATACAACCTGCATGAGTGTGGATTACTGCTTTTAAAATGGTTTACACACATATGCATAAGGGCAGGAATTTCATGAATCTTGCCATCACCTACCTGCTAACAGTGGATAGTTCTAGGATGTTGGATTGCATCTGTGCTACATCATTTCAGCCCTGCCTTGCGTTTTCCTCACATAGGAAAGAGGCTTCCTGTGGCTCTCAGCAGGAAGGTCACAGTGTACTCTCCTCCCTGGAGTCCAGTTTTCTTCTTTACCCTTTTTAAGTTGTTCCGAGGCCTCAGCATTAGGGGCTGGTGGAGGGTGAGTGGCATCTGGGTTACCTGCTGAACATTCTGTGCTCCAGTCTGGCCTGTCAGAGGGAGCAGTTGGCATGACTGAGTCATGCCTATCCCGAGCGCTTAATAGAGTGCGAGCCGGCTTCCCAGAAACAGCTTTGTGTTTCTCTAATGTCTTTAGTGGATTTTAACATGAGGAAGTTTGGGACAAAAAGTACTTTAAGGGTATGTGGCTTACTCTCTTTAACTCAGCATCCTGGGAGTACATGGCATACGGTGCCTCAACTTTGTTCCTGTTTCTTGGGTTGTTGGTATAGTTACAACGACAGAATATAAAATAGAAATTTCCAGATGACTTTTTTTTCCCTCTGACCAAGGTGTTTTCCAAGGATGATGTGATAGGAAACAGCATGTGTCTCAGGTGGCATAAGGATATTCCGTCAACACGTGACTGGGTCGTTAGCTGACAAGCTTGGAATCTCAGAGTTCTTGGAACCAAGTGCACTTTAGAGAGAGGGTCCAAGGGTCCTCTTTGGTATAAGTTGATACAATGAGACACTCCTGAGAGGTGGGATATGCATTTTCCATGGACTGTGGTTACTGAGTCTAGAATTCAGGGAGAGAAACTTCAGAAATGCTGTACTCACAGTTTTTGGCCTTTGTTTGAAACGTTTGTAAAGGGTCCTCCAGAAAGCATGGAGAAACCCAGGGAGATAGTTTGGCATTTATTCTTTTTCTCAGAATGAGTACCTCTAACTAGTGATGCAGCATTTCACTGTTTCCATCCCCAGTGCTCTTGGTGAGGGTGTGGAACTTTCTTCACTCAATAGCCCTCTTCTGAAGCCCCCCTGCAGGCCTGGCTACCAGTGACTGGTTCCGAGTTCTGATGTCTTCTACTCTTAGGAAACTTTTATTTGTTTAGACACTGGGAGATGCACTGGAGATTCTAGGCTTCTCTGCTACTGCTGCTGTTGATTCAGTTTCTTTTCCAGCTCATTCCCCCTGGGTTGCTCTCACCCACTCCCTTCTGCTTGGGCCCTCCCTGTTGTGCTCTTTCTAGGGGAGAGATTTTCTGCTGGAACAGTGAAGAAGACAGTCTTTGGAGGCAGTGAGATCAGCTCTGAACCTCAACTTTGCTGCATATATATTGGGTGCATTGCTCAGTTTATTTCAGCCCCTATTTTCTGTAAGATGCGTGTAATAAGACCTACCTCATGCATATATTATAAGGCTTAGGGAATTGAGTGCGAATTCATAGCATGATGCCAGGTTTGTTCATTATATCTAATGAGTCATTTATTCAGTCATTTATTTCTTCAGTGAAAGTGAATATCTCATGGTCAGGCATAGATCTCAGGCCTCAACTTCTAAGATTCCAGAGTCTCCTCAGGGAAACAGCAAATTAAGGGCTTTGCTTTTGCAAATAAAGGTTATTATTAATTTTGAATTTGCAAATGTTCTGAGATCTGGAAGGGGTCACTCTTTCCTTGTGGTAGACCTTTTTTCCTGCCTGGGACTGGGGAGCTGTGTCCCCTACCTGCTTCCCCTCCTTCCTTCCCTCCCTCCCTCCCATTTCTTCCTTTTTGTTCTTTTATTTTCAATACCTGCAGCATAACCTTTCTTTTGTTTTCTTTTTTTAAAATTAGAGATGGGGTCTCTCTATATTATCCAGGCTGGTCTGGAACTCCTGGGCTCAAGTGATCCTTCTACCTCAGCTTCCCAAGTAGCTGGGGCTACAAGTGTGTGCCACCATACTTGGCTTCTGTGTCCTAGTCTTTCTGAACCAGATTCACAGTCTCTAGTGTTTAAAGAGGAAGGGAATTGTGTTAATGGGCAGGGAAGCCATTTCTCAAAGGAAGATCCAGAACTTTATTAGAAGGTAAATTAAAGCAAACCAGAACCTTTGCCAAGTTATTTTGACTGCTATATGGTATGAAATTTTTCTTTTTCTTTTTTTTACAAATTAGATTGTCAAGTTTTTAAAAACCCAGTGTAAATGCTTGCAGAAAATACTGTTTGGCAGAGGCACTGCTTCTTGGGGGTGTCACTAAGAGTTAACTTAACCATGCCCTTTGTCACTCCGTTGGGTTGCTGCTCCTGCTGGACTGTTTTTCTTTCTTTTTCTCTTTTCTGTCTGTTGTGGAGTTGTTTGAAGACCCAACGGTCTCAAACCAGTGGTGAGAACCTATGTATTCCTCAGAAGCCTCACAGCCACCAGGTGGCCTTGGCCACTGGGAGCTCAGTGTGGAGAGGGGACTTGCAGGGAGGAGAGTTGCCTTAGTTTTTTGCTTGTTTCCTAGGATCTGAGGGCTTGACTGCTAGGAGTTACTTCAGTCTAGCCGTAGCCTGGGTCTCCTTCTGGGAGGGAGTTGCTGTGGAAAGCAGCAGTGTTTTCTTTGCAAGTTGATAAGTGTTGGTGGGAGTTGTGGAAATGTCTTTCTAAAGCAAACTGTATCAAGCCAGGGCTCTTGGGGTCAGCCCAGGCTGGACGACTGTGTTGCTTTTTAGACTGTCAAGCCTGCCTCAGTGGTTCTGGTGATGCTTGTGATGCCAGTGGGCACAAAGGTGAACTTGAGGAAATGTCCTGAGACTCAGGTCCTTGCTGTGGAGTGCAGAATGTGTTACTCTCAGAGATGGGTTACAGCTGTGTGACTCATGTCACCATTGCAGAGACCTTAAATGTGATTTTCTCACTAACCTGCCTATCCTCCTGGCATGTGGTCCAGGGTCTGTCTACCTGGGCCTGTGCTTCTGGGGCTTCCCTGACTCCTTTTCCACCTTCTTTCCTGGTCTTGTGCTGGTGTCTTTCCTCTTTCCCCATTCACTTGCCCTATGCCTTCCAAAAGGCCTTGATCAAACAGACAACAATAAAGAAATTGCCGTGTCAGGGGAACTAGAGAAGCCAAAATGCTGGGCTTAGGCCTCGGCTGCTTTGTGTGTTTTCTTCTTTTACTCATCCTTCCACAAACATTGAGTTCCTGCTATGCCAGGCATGGGGAGGGGGGCAGCCCTGGAACACCAAGGTGAACTGGAACTAGTCCCTCTTTCATAGGGTTCCCTGGGTAGTTAGGACAGAGAATTGCAAAGCAGTTAGTGCAGGGCAGAGTACCTAGTGCTGTCAACATAGCTTTGAAGAGGGGCTGCAAAGGGCAAGGGGAGGTTTCACACTGCTGTTTCCTTTCCTTTCCTTTCCTTTCCTTTCCTTTCCTTTCCTTTCCTTTCCTTTCCTTTCCTTTCCTTTCCTTTCCTTTCCTTTCCCTTTCCCTTTCCCTTTCCTTTCCCTCTCCTTTCCCCTTTCTTTCCCTTTTCTTTCCCTTCTCCTTCCCTTTCCTTTCCTGTCAGGATCTCTGTCACCCATCCTGGAGTGCAGTGGCATGCATGATCATGATAATCAATTACAGCTCACTGCAGCCTCAATCTCCTGGGCTCAGGTGATCCTTCCACCTTAGCATCTTGAGTAGCCGGGATTATAGGCACATGCCACCACACCTAGCTACTTTAAAAAAATTTTTTGTAGAGATGAAGTTTTTCTGTGTTGCCCAGGCTGGTCTTGAACTCCTGGGCTCAAGCAGTCCTCCTACCTTGGCTTCCCAAAGTGCTGGGATTACAGGCATGAGCCACTGATTCTTGAATGGTGTTTCCCAAGTGTTATGGGGAGGAGGGCATTAGGGTTGGGTGATTTTGTGACACGATGAAAGAAATGGTTGCAGGAGTGAAGTCGGCCTCAGACTTGACCACTCAGTGTTGGTGTCACCCATGGACCTGTTGTTAGGCTCTGCAGCCCACCCTCTACCTGCCCCTAGCTCTGCTGCTCTGCTGTCTTCTGCAGCCAGCTTTTGTCTGGCCATGGCAGGCAGTATCCAGGGAGTCATTTCTTTCTGGAGAGCAGACAGCTTCGGGGAGCCTCAGCTTCTCACCCTCAGCTTGAGGGACTTGGATCACCATCGCTGGAATGGTGCTGATGGCCACGTGGGGCCCTTTACAGTCATCAGAGCTACAGCAAAGACACTGCAGGTTATACAAGGAGAGCTCGTGCCTTTCCCGCCCTTGACAGTTGCCCTGTGACTTGGGGTCCAGACACATGGAGCTGTGATCTGACAGCCCTGCCTTAGGGAGGGGGGACAGAGAGGGGATGAGGTAGACAGACAGACCTCTCATTTGACAGGACAAGTGATTCAACACTCTAATCATATTTTTCAAGGTGTGTCCTCCTTGAGTCCCCACCAGTTTGCTTCAGGTCTCACCCTGTGTCTGTGGGTTCTCTGCCTTGCCACCAGAGAACTTCCTAGTGCAGGGACTGAGTGTCATTTTGGGTCAGGTCCCTGCACAGTTCTTCCCACCTGTGGAGGAATGCTGAGTTCTTTTGCATATCCTTCAGGGCTCCTCATGACTCCATGGTGTCCCCCAGCCTCCTTCTGTCCCCTGTACTCCTGAGCTCACTTGCCTCTGGACTGTGTGCATGCTCTTTGGGCCTGCTGTGCCTTTGAGTGTGCTGTTCCCTCTACTTGGAAGGAGCTTGCTCACCATCAACCGAGTAAGCTCCTGCCCATCTTCTGGGAAGCTTTCCCAACCAAGGCAGGTGATGGAGGGGTTGTGTCTTTTCTGCTCCGTACATAGCCCTTGCCTTGGGGTGGCACTTGGCACTGAGGGGGATTTTTTTTTGGGGGGGGGTCCCCCATGTGTCTTCACCTTGCTGTGAGCTCCTAGAAGCAGGGGTCCTGGCTTTCCCTCTTGCCTCCTCCCCAAGGGGTGGAAAGTGGGACTAGGCACTGCAGGCCCAGCCTGGGTCTGAGGCTGGAACTAGAGTCCCATGGTGGCTGTGCTGTGACCCAGGCATGCCCCCAGCACTCTCTGCCTTTCACACGTGTTTCCCTTGGGGTGGCCCTACCTTGCTGCCTGTTGGTAGGGTTGTACTAAGACACTACCACCACCATCTTGTATGTGGAGCTCGTGTGTATGCACGCATGGGAAAGTCCAGATGGGCAGTGCCTCCGGTACACGGGGCTGTTTCTTGGTGAATCAGCAAGTTTGAGCTCCTGCCATTTCTGTGTGAGCCCTGTGCTTGGACAATTATGAATCATTTGCTTGCCTCTTGATTTGCGTCAATCAAACCACATGTGAAGAAAGCAGCAGTGAGCAAGGCTTTGCCGGCAGCTTGGCATCCAGCGTGGGGACATTCGCCAGGGACAGCTTCAGAAGGCCATCCTGCTGCTCATCCTGGTGGTCTGGGCTGTGGGCCTGGGGCGGCTTCGGCCCCAGTGGCTTCCGGCCCAGCCCCACCCACCTCTCTTCCCCTCCTGAAGCCACCGTCAGCAATGCAGGAGATGGGTGAAATGGTAATTATAGCCTTCTCTGCTATTTACTGGTTTCCTATGTGTAACCCTGCGGGCGAACAGCGCATATTTACAGCTCTGGGAATGTTTACAATTGGAAGCAGATCCACTGATCTGTTCTTCCCTGTCACACAAAATAATTTTAGGACATGGCTCTTTGAAAAGATTCCTTGTAAGAAAGGCTTAATTAAGAAGGGATGTCACTGTAACCCCCCCAGCCCCCCAGCCAAGAGAAGCAGCAGAGGAGGGGCGTGTTCCAGAACTGGAAGGCAGGGCTAGAAGGACAGCCTTGGAGAAACATGGGACCACAGTCTGTTTTAATATGAGCCTGAGGAAGGAATGTCCAACTGGGGCTTCTAAGTCTTTTCTGGAGCAGCTTTTGGGATGAGGTTTGTTCTCAGTGGAGTCTCTGAGACAACTTTGCTCTGTGCCAGGAAGAGGGAGCCCTGCCATGGAGGTTGGGGCGGAGAGGGAAGGGTCTCAGGGGACCCCTAGTAGTACAGTGATTTGCTTTGCTTGTTTTTTTGTTTTTTGCTTTTAAGTAGGCAAATTAGGCTCTCACTTTTATTGTAAAGGTTACTTTTGTTATTGTTGAATCAGTTGTTAACTAGCAGCTGATGTCCTAGTTTCCTGGTTAATCAGGGATACCGCTTGTTTCTTAGAAGAGCAACAGTATCCTGGCCCATACCTTTGTTCTTAAAAGAGAGAAGGAATGCCAGGCCACTTTGAGTTTATCCTGCCATTTGGTATTGATCAGAAATATGTTTAGATATGACTGTTCCAGGGAGTTGTGGGAACTTGGTGGCCATTTGGGACTGTCTTTTTCTCTGAATTGGCTGGAGAGAGCGGACCCTTCCATAACTGTGAGCCCAGGTTTGTGTTTGCAACAACTTGCAAACAACTGATAATCACCCAGACAACAACAAAACAGAGTAACACCTAAACTCAAATCTAGCTCCTTTGCTGACTAACTTTCTATGTTTTATTAGGGGACATTTTAAACATTTACAAAAGTGAAAGAATAATGAACGAGCAGGTGCCAACCTCCACCCCCAACCAGAGTCAGGCCTGCCTCATCTGTACCCATCACCCTCACTGCATTGTTTGGAAGCAGCTTAACTGTTACAAAAATGTCTGAAAGATGACACTTCTTAACATATAACCATAATACCATGACCACAGCTTTAATTAATTAATTAACTAAAACTTTAATACCATCAAATCATTAGCCATTGTTTAAAATCTCCAATTGTTTCAAAGATTTTTTAATTAGTTTTTTTTGGGGGGGGTTGTTGTTCAAGTAAGTGTTAAATAAGCTTCATACATTCTGATGGGCCACTGTGTCATTTATGACTTATTTACGCAACAGTTTCTCTGTGTCCCCTCAGCACTCCCCACCCCCTCTTATCTTCAGTTTATTTGTTGAAGAAACTTGACTGGTTGTCCTGTTGAGTTTCCATAGTTGGGACTTCAGTGCGTATATCCATGTGGTGCTGTTTAGCATCTCTTCCCCTTTGTTTCTGGTGACTTGGTCCAAGCTGTAGCCTGTACTAGATGCAGGTGGGGGCTATTTGGGAAGATGGCTGAATAGGCGGTGTGGGTATTTCCATTTTCTGCTGGGTGATTAGTGGTTACTACAGATTATTGTCTAGCTTCATTCCCTCTTTCCTTGGGGGCTGCAGAGCGATCTCCTGAGACTCTCATTCCTTCCTCCTGAGTTAGAAGACTTCTGTTCAAAGTTTCCCTCCTCAGCTTTTTGGTTCAGACAGGAAAGGCTTACTTTATTTACAAGTTTTCAAAGTCATGAGCTAGTTGCTTCATACCATCTAAAGTTAACCAATAAGTTTTATCACTTATTTATTTTTAATATAATTGTAAACTCATGGATTTATGTATATTTCATGTGTTTTTAAGCCTTTTCTGTTACTATTTTTGTTGAAGTTCAAATTATCTCTTCTTTGGCCTCACATGTTGGCCCTTGAGCCTTTTTGACGTGATTCTTGTAATCTTTGGTAGCTTCCTTATTCTGCTGTGACACGACACCCTTGTCACCTTGTACAATTCCTGTTTCCAGACTGGAATCAGCCAATTATCTGATAATCTCTCATCTCAAGCTTTTAAATTAAATCTGCAAAGTTCATTTTACCATCTAAGTTGACATATTTGTAGACTCTGGGAATGAGGGTATGGGTCCTTTGAGGTGGCTATTACTCAGCCTTCTGCACGCCTAGCTCTCAGACCTGCAGTTCCAACCTCTGACTCTGCTGGTCATTGTGGGCAGCTTTTTGGCCAGATCGCTAGAGAGGGAAGAAGCCATTTCAGAATTGTAGGTGCAGCTCAGGGTAAGAGGGCTAGTGTGGATGCCCATCTCAGGGTCTAAGAGGCCACAGAGGTGAGCCCCTCTGCTGTTGTCGTCCCCTGCAGCTGCCTGCCCTGCTCCTCCAAGGTCAGGGGGCACCTGGCTGTGGCGCCCACAGCAGCAGGGCAGGGGTGTCTTGGGGGTGAGTGGACAGCTGGGAGAGGTTCTGGTGCTGGGTCTGATGGCAAAGGTGGTCTTGTTATTTTTTTTTTTCTAGCCATCCTCATGGGTATGAAGCAGTGTCTCATTGTGATTTTGATTTATATTTCCCCAATGACTTATGATATTGAGCTTATGACTTATGATGATGATGCTTATGGGCTGTTGCATATCTTCTTTGGAGAATTGTCTATTTAAATATTTCGCCCATCTTAAAATTGGGTTATTTGCCTTTTTATTGTTGAGCTGCCAAAGTTCTTTATATATTCTGGATATAGCTCCTTCATCAGATACATGATTAGTAAATATTCTTTCCCATTCTGTGGGTTGCTGTTTCATTTTTTTGGATGGTGTCCTTTGAAGCACAGAAGTTTTTAATTTTGTTGAAGTCCAGTTTAGCTATTTTTTTTTTTCTTTTTCTTTTGTTGCTTGTGCTTTGGGATCCTATCAGAGACATTTACTGAACTCAGATTGGATTGGAATGATGATGTGGACCTCCTCTTGAGGCTCCTGGCTTTTGGCTTCTGTCAAATGTAAATGTTTAAAAGGCTTCTTGAGGCTGTTAGAAGAGATGCTTATTTTATTGCCTGGCTAGCTTCTGCAGTGTCTAACAGCTAGATTGGCTCTTCCCACAGTTGTTTTTAATTGAATGTCCATGGGAAAATGGCCAAGTAAATTGAAGGTTTCACAGAGAGAGCTAAGTTTCTTTGTTGGTTTTTTTAAAAAACTGCTTTTTATCATTATTGTGCACAGTTTATTGGGATCTGGCTTCATGTTGTGAATGTCCATTGAGATTGGGTATTGCTGGTTTTGTTGAGTTTTGTAGCATTAATGAGATTCCCCCACTCTAAACACAAGTTCCAAAACATTCTGAAGGCTTTGTGTAATTTACAGGTGGACATTTTTCTCCTGTTGATAGGTTAATTATGGAACACAGAGTCATCAGGAACTCCGAATGTGGGGGCACACATTCTGAGGAAAGAAGCCACATCTCTCTGGCAGGATGAAGGACAGTCTGCCTTTGGGGTCCAGACCTGAACCCCTGCTCACTGACCTTAGCCATCCAGGCTTCATATCTGTAAAATGGTTTTGACAGCAGCATCTGCCTAAGAATCTGGGACAACCACATCAGGAGATGGAAAGCTCTAGGGAAAATGCTAGCAGAGCTGGCTGTTGCCATCCTTAGCAGCCACCAAGTGAAGAGGTGTATTCAGTTCATCTGAATTGAATACTCCTGGCTTCCAGACATGACAGCATTGGAAACATAGAATGCTTTAAATGCAAGACATTCTAAGCCCCAACCTTTTTACTAGTTTGGAATTCTGAATCTTTCATTTCCTTCAGCTCCAGTTTAATGAGAACAGTGAAGGGTTGTGTGTTTATCAGATGAACCCAGGCCTTTGAGTTGTAAGTATTTTGAGGACCTTGTAACTAATGAGGATATGTTTAATATCAATCCAGATTTTCACCATCTTTCTGAATGAGGAAGGGTTACTTTGTATTTTCCTTGCAAAAAATGAGCCTGCCAGTATATAATCTACTTTGTGTTTATCTTTTCCACATAAATCTACACGGGCTGCTCATCGTAGTGCATCTGTCACATCGTCAACTGGTTGTCTTACTCCTTTCCATTCAATAACTGGTTTAATGATTTCAGGAATTTCAGATAGTTTCCTGTTTGCACTCATAAGAAATTACATAACTGTTGAATGCAAGTAGAAGTCTTGATTTGAAACACAGGAGGGGTTCATTTCTCAGGAGACTTGAACATACTGTAATATCCCTAATTAGGGTAAAATTGTCTATTTTTTTTAACCCCAAACTCATTAGAGCTCATTCTTGATTCTCATTTTTAAAGACCTCCTTGTCTTTATCACTGTGCTTTGCTTTGTCTCCCCCCAGTGTTTCCTGATTTTCTGCACGTTGCCAACTCTCCCCTTTCTCCTTTCCAGTTGAGTACGTGGGCAGATGTGGGGAGGGGGCAGCTAATGAGCCTCCCATAGAGGCTCCAGACTTGCTCCTTTGGCTTGCTCAGTTTCCCTTTCCATCATGTTACCACCCACATCAGAGCTTTTCTATTTCTGTTATCTATTAATTCTCGCACCTACTGGTGTAGACAAGTCACGAGTCCATACACCTTCCTCAGTGCAGCCAAAGGCAGAACTGAGGATGTAGCCATCAGGTCTTTGCTTCTTCACGCACCCCAAGGGGATGTCCAAGCTCCTGAATGTCCCATGACACCTTGTGCTCTTCTGGAAGGTGGACTCTGTGACTTCAAGAGCCACCTATGTGGAGTCAGCTGTCTCCAAGTTGCCTGTTTATATTTTGTGCAAGGACATCATTTAAGGGGAGACAGACAAATTAGTTGTAGTCACTACCCTTGTGTGAGGAACTCTGGCACATGATGAACAATTACTAGGATGTGGTAGGATGAGATCCTGAGCCAGGTCTGGGTCCTAAGAACCAAACCCATCATCACTGGCCTTGCCCTTACACTGTTGTGTGCAGACAGTTTGTACTTTCTCCCTTTTGAGCTGATTGGAAGATATGTAGTATCTGTGAGTTAAAGTGACTTGAGTCATATTCCTGTATAAACCTGTGCAGGAACTCAGCCTCAGAACACGTGACTGAATCGGCAGTTCTGGCCACAAGATGACCTGCGTGGGGGCTTGCAGTTGCTGCCCCCCTGGAGCACATGTAAGGACTCCTCCTCCAGGAGGCCAGTAGGTCACGTCCTTCTTGTTCAGCTGGGGGAACTGAGGTCCTGAAGGATGGAGCCCACAGAGGATTCCTGTGAACTGGAGTGGAGTTTGGCACTCAGCTGAAAGGTGTTGAGATGGCACCTGTAGGAGCTCCCTTGCCAGTCTGGGAAGTTGGACCCCACCTTCCAACACACACATGATATATGTGCTGAGGTACACACTCATGCACATGGATGTCGACATATGAATGTATGTGTGTATGAATGATGACGGGGTGCTTGGATACCTTCCTTCTTCTGAGAAGCTAAGTGTTGATGTGCAAATTAAGAGTGTCTTCTGACTGAAGTTTCCCATAACTGGTAGCCTAGAATAAAGGTGCCATAAGCTCCGCTATGGAAGTAATTGACTCTGATATTTCTTGCTGGTGCTATTAGCCTTCCTTTAAAAGCCCACTTATTTAGTTCTTCTGTCTAGCTCTTTCTGTCTTTCTTTTCTTTTTATTTCTTTTTGAGTTGGAGTCTCACTCTGTCGCCCAGGCTGGAGTGCAGTGGCATACTCCTGGCCGTTGCAGCCTCAACCTGCTGGGTTCCAGCAATCCTTCCCCCTCAGCCTTCCAAGTAGCTGGAACTACAGGCACGTACTACCACACCCAGCTAATTTTTGTTTTATTGTAGAGATGAGGTCTCGCCAAATTGCCTTGGTGGGTCTCGAACCCACAGGCTCAGGCAGTTCACTCACCTCAGCTTCTCAAAGTGCTGGGATTACAGGCTGAGCCACCAAGCCTGGCCCTGTCTAGCTCTTTTTTTGTTTCTTTGCATTTTGAGGAGCTGGGGAGGAATAGAGCCCCTTTAGGTTTTGGGTCTGAGTCTGGGACTAACTAGGACTTTCATGTGTCTTTATCCTAACCTAGACTCCTGACTCCAAGTGCTTCTGGGTCCTTCTAGGTCCCTTTTGGGTCCTAGTCCCCCCATGGGCCTCTCTGTCCCCAAATTTACCTATTTGTCTGACACTGTCCTTGGTTAATGATGGACAAATAGGTCAAAAGAAATTTACTTTTCATACCTTGGTTTATGCAGTTTTCTGGGGAGTACTGTTCCCTTTTCTCTGTCAAGCCATCAGAGGGACCACATCCTTACAGGAAAGTGGCTTGACCACTCCATCATCACCCAGGACTGCTCTACCTTTCTTTGCTTTCAGGCTGTTCTAGTAAGAGTGGTGGTGGTGGTGGTGGGGGCTCCTGTCCCTCCCAGGTGGTCATAAGCATGAAGCATGAGTGTATTGAGGAGATGCTTCCTAAAAGCTAGCACAAAGGATGTGTTTTGATTCTTTTTTGTGATAAGTCAGAACTCAGGGAGAGAAACTTGTTTACTTTCATGATGAATATCTTTATCCTTGACATGTGACTTATTTACTCAGCATCTTTTCAGAATCACACTTGATCCTGAGAAATTCTAAACTATGTCTAATCTCTGTGATCTCTTGGCTCACTTGCTCTTTTCCAAGCACAGAGTGGGCCCTGCTCCCTCCAGGATGGCCCCAGAAGATGCTCAGGCCTGCAGAGGGCTGTCAGCAGGGTCTGTCCCACTAGGGCCACTGTCCTGGCCACCAGCCCAGGACTGGGAGCTGCCAGCACTGTTGGCATCCTGGGCTTGCTGAGGACTGAGTTCATCTCCATCTAGCAGCCATCCATACCTTGTAAAGAGAAGCAGCTCAGCAAGAGGAATTGAATGAAGAATTGAGCAAATAAAAAAATTATAACTAAATGAACACAAACCCCTTCCAAAATATTTCTGGATAATTTTGATAACACTTTGACTTCATTTAGACAAGAGTTAGAGAAAATTCTGATTTAAGCATGGAATTCAAGTGTAGCTCCTGGTTTGGGGTATGTGTATATGTTTTAAAAATGCTTGATGATATTTGTCTTTTTAGGAAAAGGCATTCATCCTTAGATGAGAGGGCATTTGAAAGACTATGTGGTTTGGAATATGAGGACTTACTAGCTAAAAACTCAAAAACTGGAAACTGTGGCCCAGTGTAGACTTTGTGTTGAAACTGACAACTGGACGTGAGCAGTCTCTGTTCTTGGTGGAGGGAGAAGCTCGTGGAGGGAGAAGCTGGCGAGGGTGATGCAGGCGGCCTGCCCCAAGCAGCAGTCGCTCTGAGGGGCTACTGTCTGGCTTGGTCCCTGTTATTTTAGTCCTCATCGCTGTGTAGTGGCTATAATAGGGCAGAGGACCGCTGACTCAGGAGGCCCTAGAGGCCCTCTCTGGTGGAGCCTTCGAGGTCTGCCTTGGCTTTGGGCTGTCATCTCTGTGGGCCCCAGCAGTCCTGGTGAGGAAGTGTTACAGAGCTGTGGTTTGATGTTTCCGCTTTGTGGCTTGTTTCTTGTGTGTACAACTCTCTATAGCTGTACAGAGCCCTTCCGGGAACAGTTACAGATTTTGCTGCCATCACTGCGTCCCAGAGGATTTGGGGAGTCCTTGCTGTCTGGTGTTGTGTCCTGGAACTCAGAACAACTGCTGCGCTGTGAGGTGGGCCCTGGTGCTCTAGTACTAATCATCGGCCACTGGTGCACTTCAGTCTTGATCAGCTTCCATGGGAGGGTCTATGTAAGAGGTGATTCTGTCAATCAGAAGTGTTTCTGTCTGTCTTGTGTGACGTGGGCTTTGCTGTATGAGCAGGTATGGTTGTCCATGGTCGCAGATTAGTACTATGAAGCGTGATTATAGGTATAGTAGATGAGTACTTGTTGTGGTCTGGGTACTGCCCTAGGCCCAGGAGATAGGTCCTGCTGTCTCCCAGGTTATAGATGGCAGCTCTTGAGAGGTTAAGTAACATGTCAAATGTCATGCAGCTGGTAGGTGACCAAGCAGTGTCTCCCAGGCATTCTGCAGCTATGACAGAGACCATGTGGGTCTCGTGTTTTTTTTCCTGTATATCTGTAAGTACCTATTCTGTGCAGCAACTGTGCCTGGGGAGATTACTATAGCCCTGCTATGGGGAGATGAACCTGATGACCTGGTGCCCTTTGATGGAGGCCACAGCACCTGGCACACATGGTTGTATGACAGGGCAACTGTCTCAGAAGCTGTGTCCCAGAAGAGGGGCCTTGGTCAACGTAGGCACCATCAGAGTTGGCTGAATGGAGGAAGAGCCACATTCACTTTGCAAGCCCAGAGTCCACTTTTGGTTGCCTGGAAATGGTGCCATGTGGGGGGAGCCTAGAGGGTGGGTATGGAATGTGGAGACAGGGAGAGAGAAGACAGCAGATGTGAGCTACAGCGGTTACCTGTGGGGTCTGTGGAAGCCATGATGGATTCTTGAGCCTGTGGTTTGTAATTCCTGGAGGTAGCAAAGCCATGTGCCACAAAATTGGGGACCCCTGCCTTTGGGCTGCTGGTCTTAGTTGTTAGTCATTTGTGTCTTCTGCAGCCCTGAAGGTCCTCTAGAATGGGTGGGTAGCATAACCGGTATGGGGCCCAGTGCTTCTGAGGGGGTGGGCTGTGAATCTGTGAGCCTGTTGGCAGGGTGGGCACGCGTGCTGCTGGTAGGGTGGCAGGGCCCGTGGTCAGTGGAGGGCTGAGAGAGCCTAGCCAGAGGCTTATGGTGCAGGGCATTGAGGTTGGTCGGAAGCTTAATGTGGTTTCCTGAGACAGGGATGAAGGCCTGTGGAGAGTTGGGGGCACAGACCACACCTAGTGGCTCTGCTCAGAATGTGGGTTTCCTGGCTCAGGTAGGCAAGTGGGGCTGTGGCGGCACATTGAGCTTTGGTGGACCTATGTGGTGCCTGGCCCTGTAACCCAGTGATTTGCCTCTGGTCTCAGCCACCACTGTGGCTGGGTGATCTCTCTGGGTGCCACAGCAGCCCCTGTGCAGGCTTGGGGACTCATGCCCAACTTCCTGTCCTTTAGAGCAGGAGCCAGGCAGAACCTTGTGAACAGCATGTGAGGGTTGACAGGCAGCTCACGTCTGCCCTCTCCTTGGCCTGCTGGGTCCAGGTAGTCAGTATTTCAGCCTGATGGAAAGGGCACTGCCCACTCAGTGCCAGCCAGCCCATGACATGGCTTGGTAATTCTCATTAACTTCACAGGGCCTAGTGAAATGCTTGCGCTCATGAGTAACCTTAAAGGTGCTTAACCTTTAAGAAAGATTCAGAAACACCACCCAGCAGCTCAGGGTTCTGGATGCTGTTCTTTGTGATCACTCAGAGCTGGCCGACCCTGAGCCTACCCCTACACTGGTGCCAGCACTGCAGCTTGGCAGGTGTTGGCATCACTGTGTGTCCCTGCTCTCTCCCCTGTGTCCCAGTGCTCTGCCTAACAGGAGAGCCTGGGGCAGAGGGAGGGCCTGGGCCGCACTTTCACTTCACCCCCCAGGAAGGCCTTTTACCTGCCTACCCATGCAGTGCCTCGAGGTGCCCAGGGAGAGCTGAGTGCAGGTGCCAGAAGGCAGCAGACAATGAGGTTTAGAAGTTCTGTTTCCTAGTGTGAGGCCTTCACTTCTCAGGAGGAGTGATTTATTTTGAAACCACACCCATTGCTGGTCTAAGATTGACTTCCTGATATGAAAGTCTGTCGCTGTATTTGCTGAGAAGTCACAAGTTTGGAAAGGAAGGGTTTTATGACTCCATTTATGACACCTCTGGAACATTTTTAGAAGCTGTGATTTTTCCTGTGTGTGCTTGTCTTGGGTGTCATCACATGCATGGGGAAGCCCCACTTGTCACCTGGGGGTCAGGGTGACCTAGAGGTGGGAGGGCCCCAGGGCTGGCTCCCAGCTCTGACTTCAGTGGGCTCCAGACTCCCCTCTGCAGCCCCCACCAGACTCCACACCCCTTTCCCACCTCACTCTTCATCAGGCCTCTGCCTGCTCTGCAGTGGGAGAGTTCATCCTCTGGGTTCTCTGAACCTGGAAGTTCTGAGAAGCAGATTCCTAGTTTGTGGAAGAAAGAAAAACAAATTATCTTGTCACAAACAGCATGGTGTATTGGGATCAGTGTAACACCCAACAGAAAGTAAGGAAAGGGGAGGCATCGCCACTACCTTTACTGAAGGTGACTGTGGTCCCGAGGCCCTTCAGGCATTCACACCCTGGGACCTGCAGTAAGGCGTGGCCCATCGAGAAGGAAGTGGCTCTTAGAAGAGCAGCCCCCAGGAATGTTAGATAGACAAGACAGGGCTTCCAGAGAGGGTTTGGCCTTCCCCCAAGAAAAGCTCATTTGTTCCTCAGACTATTGTGTCAGCACTCTTATCCTCTGCAGGTTGGGGGTATGGGCTGCATAGAGCCCTCTCCTGGCCATCTAAGATGGAAGGCCCTCAGTTTGCCCTCAGCTGTGCCCCCCTCCAGCTGCCTGTGGTTGGCTGTCCTGTCGAGCCGTGGGCAACCACACTTCTTTTTCCAAGATAAACTGCCGCATCTGCCCGGTGACCTTCATGAGTAGTCTTACATTAGCACATTCTTAACAGACATTTAAAAACCAACCAAACAAAACCCTGTTTCCTGCCCCCACTCTTTCGGCACACTCATAAATGTGAGTTGCATTTGGAAATGCCTGTGCTTAAATTTGCAAACCGAAACCGAATTTAACCTTCAGCAGGCGCATCTGCTCCTCTGGCGGTGTGAGCCAAAGGAGGCGACAAACGCCAGCTGGAAGTCTTTCTCTTCTCCTCTGAGGGAGCCCCCTCCATGTTAGTCACCTCCAGTGTCTGGGGTGGTCATAGGGTGTGCCCTCAGGCCAAGGCTGGAGCCTGTGTTCCCAAGAGCACCCTGTCTGGCCTGGGGACGTGAACCCCTCTTTCTGTTTATCCCTTTTGTCTTCAACCATGCTGTTCCATCTTGGGGTTGGCCCTGCTTCTGAAGGTACGTGGGGGCCCTGGACCAGCCACTGGCTTGTGAAGTGGCCCTGTGCCCCTCCTGGTTATTCCTTTGAGGTCTAAGAGGAGAAGTGGCTCGACAGAGGCTTTGTCCTCATGGAGCTTACCTTTTGCAAGGGATGGCACAGAGTGGAGGTCACTGGGCAGCCATTTTAACTTGGGCCACCAGGAGGTGTTGTGCAGCTGGGTGCTGGACAGCTCAGGACATGTAGGCAGCTTGCTGTTCCCTTCCAGGGGCAGTGGCTTGGACATTGTCACCTTGTCAATCCCCCTCTGTCTCTTGGGAATCCCTTGAGGTGTAGTTAACAACTCCAACTCTCAGACCTTTCCAGACCAGGGTGGTTCATCCTCCTCTTCTGTACCCTTCTGAACATGTGAGCTGCTGTGCCCCGACCTTACTTCCTGGCTTTTACCTCTGTTCCTTGACAGCAGTTACATGTGTGCCTAGCAGTGCCCCCTGGGTGTCATTGCCGAGAGCTACCATGCTGCTGGGAGCTCCTGGTGGTGCAGAGGTGGATGGACACATCTGCTGTGCATGGAAGCCCATGGGGCAGCCCCAAGGGGAGGGTTTACCTGTGGAGAGCTGGGGGCAACTGGCTTGGGGTGAAGGGCAGGGACGTTGTCTTTCCTGGGTTGGGGTGGGCATCAGGGTAGTTTATGCTCAACTGTGCAGTGCCCATGTCCTTGGAGCAACTGTGACTGCTGTAACAGAGGCTGAGCCTCCAACACAGCACATAGTGAAGAGATGAAGTGTTTAATATATTTCCTAGCAATAAGTGTGGTAGTGTGTATATGCTGAAGTCGCTCCTACACCATACAGAATCTCTCTGGGACCTGAGGGTTTCGAGTAGCTTCCCCAGCTTTCATTCTCAAGTCTTTATCTATAGCATGAGCCATTCCTAGGTCTTAGCTTCCTTGGGGGCTCCCTGTGGATCTGTCATGAAGCACAGAAGTTTCCAGGCTGTCTGAGAGATGCCCTGACCTTCCATTGAGAGGTCTGCTCCCTTGAACCTCACGTGCTCCTGCTCACTGAGGCACCAGCTTATCCAGTAGGTGCTGGATGTGTTCTGGAACAGGCCACTGGTTCCTTAGTGTTTCAGGGTGGGCTACCTAGTCTGTCCTCTTGGACTTTGGAGGTAGCCAACAAAGTGCCGACTGCCCATTTCTCCTGCACTTGTGGGCACACTCGGGGGTGTCCTGCCCATAGCCCCTGTACTGGTCACCTGGCCTCCTAGTGATCTCACACTCTGGTCCAGAAGATGGGTGAGGCTGAGGACATGGTTGACTGAGAGGGTTGGGGACAGGCTGCATTGCCCAGAGCTCTGGATCCCTCAGAGTAGAGATCAGTCTTCTGTGATGATGGCATTATCTCATCTTTGACCTGTTCAGGCAAGGAAAGGGTGATTTGAGAAGGCCCTAATCTGTTTCTAATTAGATTTTAATTTCTGCCTACACAAAGCTTCTCTTTCTCCCTTTCTCCTCTTCCTCCCTTGTTATTTTTAAAATTGCAAGTAAAATACATCCCTTCAATTTATAATTTCTCAAAGAACCAAATTGCTACTCTGTTTCTAAACTGTGTTATTGTGGCCTGTGATATTAAGCCAAGGTTTTTGTCATCCCACTAAAATTTTATCTCATATCATGGAAATGTAGGATTCCCCAAGGATACAACACAGAAGGAAATACTGGCTTCTAAAAAGCCACAAGGAGGCCCTGCTCATGGATACAACTGGACAGTGATTTCTCCTTGTGTTTGGGGGTAAGCATGAGGGGTGTGTCGTTGCTGCAGGCTGTGCTGACTTATGGTCAGGATGGATCATCAAGGTGTGTTCCTCTCAGAGATCACAGTGGAGAAGCCTCTACTCCTCAGGCTCCCTGGACGCTCCACTCTGTGGGCCTCTGTGTCTGAGGTCTTCAAGGTCCCATGGGGGAGGGACCTAACAAAGGCAGTGCTTTTGTGGTGCCCAAGTGGTCCAGAGCCCCTCTGGACACAGGCCTTATCAGACTCCTCAGTTGCCCTGGGTCAGACTGGCAGCAGGACTTGCCAGTGGGCATGGTGAAGGGTGTCCTCTGTTGTGAGCACCTGTGCTATTAAGGAGTGAAGGATGGTTCAAGTATGATCTGCGTTGGAGACGTTTCCCTCTGAGAGTGGCCACCAGCCCTTCCTTCCCCTGTGCCAGAGACACTGCCTCAGCAGGCCCCTCTGAGGACACTGACTCCTCTCAGGTTTCTTCAGCAAAGAGACCCCTTGCCTGGCCTTGTCTCCTTAACCCTCTAAGTTGTAGGAGGAACTTCTGGTCCCTTTCTGTGGACCCCAGGCTCCCTTTGGTGACCCATGTGGGATGTCTGCTTGATAGTGAGCATGCTAGCAGGGTGTCTGGTTTTGGTAATAGTTGAAAAGGTTTCATCATGTCATCCCAGGATATTCTACAGATGCATATAACAGTGTCCTCAGGGACCTCCTGCCTCAGCGGAGCCAGCGCCTGAGGTCTGCTTTTGTCTTTGTGGAGCCCTGTCGGGCCTTCAGAGCGCTGTGCTCAGGCTTAGCACCCAGGCAACAGTTTAGGGGCAGGGGCAGGGGCCGCTGTAGACTGGGTGCCGTCTTCTGGATTTTGACCTGAAGACCTCCCTCCCTCCTTAACCTCAACTCTAGCAGGTGGGGTTTCCAGTATGCTCCTGTGAACTTAGTTTCTAAAAAGTATTTAAACTTTGTTAGTACCTGTGTCACCTGCACACTTCTGATTTTTCTATTTGCTTTCATAGAGTGGGCTAACTGGGGTTGATTTTATCTTCACCCCATCCTGGTCCCTACACACACACACACACACACACACACACACACAAGCCAAGAACAAAATGTCCCTACACACACACACACACACACACACACACACGAGCCAAGAACAAAATGTCCCTACACAAACACACACACACACACACACACACACACACACACACACACACACACACACACGAGCCAAGAACAAAATGTCAAGCTGGGTGTGGTGGCACACACCTGTAGTCCTAGCTACTTGGGAGCCTGAGGCAAGAGGATCCTTTGAGCCCAGGAGTTTGAGTTCAGCCTCGGCAACACAGCAAGACCTTGTCTCTAAAAAAATAAATAAATAAATAAGCAAAACCAAAAAACATTCACCTGAAACCTTAGTTGGTGCTTGCACTTGGCAGGAGTGAAGACTGCAGCTCCAGCCCTTCCCAGACTGACTTCTCTGTCTTGGTTATAGTATCATGGCCTCTGATGGCTCTCCCTGGCTTTCTTGGTGCCTGCTTCTCAGGTTCAAGGTGAGAGTCTCCATTCCAGCAAAGACATTGCCATTTGCACAGTGTGGTGTAAGCTGCCTTCCTGCCTTCCAGCCTTCCAGGGGAAGGGAGGGCAGGGCTGGGATTCCAAATGGGGGGTGTGCCCCATGGGAGGCTGGGTGTGAGAACAGCATGGATGGGAAGGGGGAGACCTGGGCATTCTGACCTGGCAGGTTGCAGGAGTCAGGCAGGAAGCCACAGACCTACTCTGTCCACCAACACTATGGAGACATTGAAGGCTGTTGCTCCAAGATGATCTGCTCTGATAGGCAGATCGTTTTATAGAACTAGTTCTGGTTGCAGTGTTGGGATTGTTGGCAAGAAGAGAGAGGAGGCCACAGGACAGTTTGGGGCATTCTGTACTATGAAACTCAATTTGTTTATTGGACAACAAGTAGACCCTGTTCCAGATATGTGATTTGTACTACTTGGTTAATACTCATAACAACACTATGAAATCCAAGTGTTGTCCTCCCTGTTTTATGATGAAGAAAATGGGATACATAAAACTTGCCTAGAATCTGACAGCTGGAAGGTGGAGGAGTCTGCTTTGAATCTTGTGTCTGGCTCCAGAGTCCACAGTCTTATCCACCCATGGGGTGCTGCTGCATTTTCTTGTGGTGTGAATGTGTGCATGTGTGTGCATGTGTGCGCGTGTGTGCAAGAGAAAGCTACCACTGGGCTCTTGGAGACAGACTTGGACATGTCATCTGCAGAGGGCCTCGATCTCTGTCTTTTAACTGAACTTCACTGAAATGAAGTTCTTGGCTTACAAAGGTGATGCCCAGACATGGAGTTAAGAAATAAATCCAAGTTTGGAAGGCAAGAGTATTGTCATCCTCCTGAGTCTCTAGTCTTCTTCCTGTGGACTGACATGAGCTTTACCTTCAGAATTAGTTCCCTTTAGTTGGCTGTCAGATGTCCCCTGGCTGATAAAGGACACCTGACTTTGTCACTTCTCCCTTCCCTCTGACCCTCCCTTTCTCCAAGGCCATATTTTCCACTTTTGAGCTATGATCAAGGACTGGGACACAAGATGTCCCCTAAGCTCTGGGCTGAACAGAAAATACTTTTTCCTTTGTCATTGTCACCAGAGATCTTTCCATTTAATTAGTCTTTTTAAAGAGCCAGTTTTTGACTTTGTTAATGTTAACTTTATACCTCTTTTCTATTTCATTAAATTCTGCTCTCTTTATTACTTCCTTTTGCTTTCTTTGAGTTTAATTTCTGTTCTTTTTTAAACCCTTAAAACTGAGCCCTAATATTTGCATTTTAAGGCCATTTTCCTTTATACATGGCTTTTGCTGCTTTCCAGAAATTTTAATGTGTGCTATTTTTATTATTCAATTTTGTCTGGCTCATAGGTAGTTTTTAAGTGTATTTTTAAGGTTTAGAAATACAGGAGCTTCCTAGTTCTTTTTTATTGTTATTGATTTTTAGATTAATTGTATTATGGTCAAAAAATGTAGGACTGATTTGCTGTCACAGTTGAGAATCACCAAAAGTCTACTTTGTCTGACATTAATATTGCTACACTAGCTTTTCTTTGGTTATTATTTGTAAGGTGCACATTTTTTCCAATTGTTTTATTTTCATACTTTTCATAACTTTCTGTTTTAGATGTAGCCTTGTAAATAGCATGTGTTTGGGTTTTTTTTTTTTTTTAATATTTTCTATGCAGTCTGGCAATCTCTGCTTCTAATTAGACTTTGTTTACATTCAATGTGATTCCTTATAATGTTTGTGTTTCCATTTGTCAGTTTACTTTGTGCTTCCTCCTCTGTCCTGTCTCTTTTATGCTCTTGTTGAGCATATTTTAACTATTATTTTTCTGTAAAGTCAATATTCATTGCCATTTATCCACACATTTAAACCTTTTTTTGTTTTTCTTTATATGGATCATTGTTTTCAATCTTTCATTTGAGATCAACTGTGAGAATGTCTAATGGTGACAAATTATTTGTTTTGTTGGAAAATCCCTTTATTTCATTACAGGTCTGAAGAGTGTTAATGCTGGACATAGAATTCTAATGCGACAGTTATAATCTTTTAGCACTTTCAAGCAGTATTTCTGCACTTTGAAAGATATTGTTTGCTGGTTTATGTGTTTCTGTTGAGAAATTACTAATCATTGTAATTGCTACTCTTTGAGAGTAATCACTCCTTTCTACTTCCCTGGCCGTTTTTGCTTTCAACAATTTTACTTGATGTCTTTCATCAGTTTGGAAGGTTCTCGGCTAGTGTCCCTTCAGATACACTTTTCCTCTGTTCAGTTTCTGTTCTCCTGTGTCTCCTTGTGTGTGTCGTGCCCTCACTGTGCCTTCTGTAGCCCACTTCCCTTGCCTTTTGTGATCATTCTGGACATTTTCTTTCTGCCCACTATAGCTGTGTCTAATCTGTTAAATGATAGTGTCTTTTCATATTTTTAAGTTTCAGAAGTCTCTCTTCAGGTTTCCAGTTAATCTTCTTAAACATAGAAATCATTGTTCTTTTAAAGTCTAGGTCTAAAACCACCACAGAATCTTAAATTGCATTCACTTCTGTTATTATTACTAGAATACCATTATTATTACTAGATTATCAATACTCTTTTGAAGCTATAGTTTATGAATCATGGTATAGAACAAGTAATAAAGTTTCTGATAATTCTATTTTACCTGGAGCACCTGAGGATCTTTATTCTATTGTTTGTTGTTTCTGTTGATTTTGTCTTTTCCTTGCCGTGTGTGTGTGTGTGTGTGTGTGTGTGTGTGTGTGTGTGTGTGTGTGTGTGTGTGTGTGTGTTAGATATATTATTTGCAAAAATCTGTGAGATAATTTGAGGCCTAGGATGAAAACATCTTCCTGCAGAGTAGATTTAAGGCTCTTGCTCCCTGGTGCTTGGGGACACTAGTAATTAGTCATCACCTCAGTTCTATTTCAGAGATTGCAGTCATTAGGAGCAGAGCTACATTTCTTGAGGGTCCATTTATTTTGGATCTCTTTTATTTCTAAGGCTTCCTTCAAGATCTCAACCCAAACTGAAAAGATTCACCACATTTTTCTCCTGAACCTAATATCCGTAAGAGTTTATCAACATCACTAAAGATTCTGGAGAGATGACCAGGGGCCCTGCAAATGTCCTTGAGGGAAAATCAACCCCAAATGCCAGGCTCACCCCCTGACCTCTGTCTGGTCTTATAATTCTTAACTGTTTTGTTAACAGCACCTTCAAGAAAATGTTCTATTTGTCTAGTTTTTGTGGTTGCTCTGTGTAATAAAACGAGGCCAAATGATCTGTTTTACCTTTTACTTGCATTTGGATTTTTTGAAGAATCATGTTTATCCATCAACTATTGATAATCAAAAAATATTTTGCCAAAAACAAAATTCTTCCTGCATGAGTTAGAGGAAGAGAGTCATATCATAAGATAATTAGCAGTATATGTGGGAAAATTAGTCACTTTGAAATGAGATTAATAACATTAAGATAATTATTGAATGACTTATTAGAATGCTTAGTCTGTTTTTTACACAAATTATTTTTTTGTACAAATGAATATTTTGGAGTTTAAAATCAAGTTTATGTGAGAATAGATATTTATTTTGAGGGATATCACTTCCATACCTTACCCTCCCTATTCACCCAATCTTTCGTTGAGAGACTTTGTTTTGTTTCCCTGGATTAAAAAAAGTCATCACAGGGAAATGTTTTGCCATTGTGGAAGAAGTGAAACAAAAAATGGCAGAAGCACTAAAAGGCATCAAAATTGGCGAGTCAAAAACTGTTGTGAGCAGTGGAAAAAGCATCTCAGTAGTTGTGTTGCATCATACAGAGAGTACTTTGAAGGTAACTGAAGTTTGAACCTGTATGAATAAATACCAAGTTTTTATAAATAAATTCCAGGCTTTTTAGGGTCCCCCCCCCATATTTGCAATCCCCACATATAGAGTGGTAAAATTAGCATTATTGGTGTTTTGAGGTCAAACTGTCTCCAGTTATTCTTGGTTGGGAAGAGATTTGGAAATTGAATATATTTGAAATCTGAAGGACCCCAGATCAATTTTTTCACATTATCTGTTTCCCATATGTAGCTTGATTTATTTATGCATCCATCCACCCATCCAGTCTCTACTGCTGCTGAACTAGTCATTGTTTTATGGTCACAGATACAAAAACCAAAAAGATTCTGTTCCTGTTAGGAACTCTTGATATAGTGGGAGAGGCATTGATCTCGTGATGCCAGTGCTGGCCAGGGGGAGCCTACTAGACTGCCCTTCTGTGAGGGGAGGAGGATGCGTCTGGGTTGGGATGTGGCTTTCTAAGAGGAGCTGGAAGTAGCCTTGATGCTCTGGATGGCTGCCTGTCGCTCCCTGGCTTGTCCTTTTCAGCATGTGTGGTTCCTCTGAGTCTATTCTCTTTGCTAAGGAATTTATAAAAGACAATCCCATTTTCTCCTTAGTCAAAACTATTAAAAAAGGAAAAATCCCACACTTAAAGCCGAACCTCTCCAGAAGTAGATTCTGGAATTCATTCTTGGATTTGTTTCTCTTCTGCCTTAAGATAGAAGCAGCCTCCCAGAAGGAGACCCACTGAATCTGCTTGCTTTCTCTTCTCTTTGGTGAACTGCTTTTGTGGCTCTGCCTTTCTGGAAATCTGTTTCAAACTCTAAAACACAGCTGGAACACACTTGAGCTGCTCAGCACAGACTACAAAGTGATGGCGTGATGGACTGTGAAAAACAGATGCTGTTTGCATTAAAATAAAAGACAAACATAATATTTGCATTAATAGAGAGCCTTTGCAAGAGTATTTGCATAGAGTGGTTTATCCTTTTCCAAGAGCTGGTTACTTTTAACTAATTTCTGAGTGTAGCAAAGGATAAGCAATCTTTTGCTGATTATTTCTCACAAAGACTTCCTTTTGCACAAGTGTAGCTGTTTTCAAAGAGGGGCTCTCCAGCATGCAAATGTGATGTCAAGTGCTGCGAGTAGAGAATAGCTCATGTGCATGGTAGTGATTGCTGTCAGTCATGCTCTTGGGAGCTTTTTGTGTTCCAAAGTAGAACTGATGAGCTCTTTCCCTGTTTTTAGTGGTACTGAACTCTGCTTCAGCAAAGAGTTTTGCAAAGAGTTACCCAAACTAGGCCATATTTCACCAGTCTCCACCTCCTTGAAATGAGAGGAAGCCAAGGTGGTGAGTTGGTGTGTTGAATACTTTGCTACCTAAGCCGTCCAATTTCTAGGACCACTGTACTTAATTCTTACTTCATTAAGCTGAACTACTCTGATAAAGAAATAAGAGCAAAGGAAAAATGAAGGTTTCTCAGAGAGAAGTAGAGCTCAGAAGTGCATATTGTAAATTCTACATCATTACTTGAGAAAACAAACTGATAATTTGACTCTGAGTTTCCTAGACGTCAAAATGAAGAGGGAAGCCTTTTATTTTTAGGATTTACATTGTTCTTAAGAGGAAATCAACCTGAATGTTTTAGACAGCGACTTTGAACTCCTCCCCCTCCCCCACAAACAAACGTTTGAAGAAAGTACATTATTCATAATGAAAGTAGTCTCAGTAACTACATGAAACTTTGTATTAATTTAGTATCATCTGACTCTTTCACTTTGGATATAATTTTCTTCTTTCAGAAATAGTCCTTTGTTGTCATTTCTGCAGTGGTTCCTGAATGGTAAACACTCAAGTTTTATTTATCTGAAAATGTCTTTTTCCTCCCTTTTTTGGATGATAGTTTGGCAGGGTATAGAATTGTAGGCTTTCAGCCATTTGAAGATATTTTATTATTTTTTGGCTATTTTCATTGTTGTTGAAAATTAGCTTTCAGTCTGATTATCGTTTCTTTTTAGGTAATATGCCTTTCCTATCATCATGCTTTTATGATCTTTTTTCATGTTGATGTTCAGATGTTTTATTGCAGTGTGTCTAGATGCTGATTTGTACTTATTTATCCTGCTTGATACTTAGCTTTTTTTTTTAATTGAAGAACTTTATGTCTTTGAATTCTGGAATATTTTCATATATTATCTATCTGAATATTACATTCCATGGATTTTTTTCTGTTCTTTATTTCAAGAACTCATACTCGATTTCTGTTGGACCTTCTAATTCTTTTATCATTGCCTTCCTCTTTTATCTTTTCCTCTTTTGCTGCATTCTGGTTAGTTACACGTATATCTGTTGTCCAGTGCAATATTTTTATCTTTATATCTAATCTGTTCTTCTCAATTATAGAAAAAATTTTTTGAGCTTCCCATTTTTCTTTTTTCCAGAGTTCTTTTTGTTCATTCTAGTTTCTTTTAATTTGTTTTTTTAAATGCATGCTTTATAATCTTTTCCATACTGGTTTAATGTTTGTAGATATTTTGGAATCATTTCTCTGTTTTTTTGTTTTGACTGATTCTCACTTGATGGATTGTTTCCATATTTGTAATTTTTAATTTTCATTGTAAGCTCATCTTTAGCAGGAATATCCCTTGTCTCTCTCCCTCCTTCCCTTTCATCCATGTTTGCATGTCTTATGTGCTCTGGATTGTGAATGTATCCCTAAAGAACCATTTTCTTTGTTTTCCTGGGGCTACAGGGTTTCCTAGGTTCTTGACTAGTTTTATCTTAATCTCTAGACCTGGGATTCCAAAACTACTCAAAGAATATGAATTTGGGGGTCACATGGACATAGGCTTATGGTCTAAGTTTCTCATAGAGGACTCTTCCAAGCAACCCTTTTCTGCTTCCCTAACCTGGTGGGTGGGATTGTCTAGTCCTCTTTTTATAGGCCAGATAGCCCTTCATGAGTTCTGTCCTTACACAGGGGTCTCAGTTTCAGCTCTCTGTCCAGGGCAAGCTCATGGCCCCCTAGATGTGCAGGTCCCCCTAGTTCCCTGGGGCCTATATCTAGTCTAATGATGCTTGGACCCCAGGAATATACTTCTGGGTCTCAGTACATTTGCTTTTTGTTTTATTATTATTATTTTTTTTCCTTTCTGGTGACTGGAATCTTCTCTGTTTCTTGTGTTCAACTCTATATAATTTTGGAGTAGAAATTTATTCTGTGTTATAATCATCATTTCTCTATTCTTGAAGTAAGAAGTGGGGAATCCATACCAATTCAATCTAACAAGGTTTAAGAACCTAAAGTTCTAATTAACTTTGTATGTTGGGCATTAGTAGGATCTGCAGTTTCCAAAGCATCAAATTGGTTTTTATAGTAGATATCTCTGTTAATTCAAAATTGCAAAGCAAGGAACCCAAATTCAGCCTCTGTTGTTTTCCAGTTCCTCTTTTCTTGTAGTTGATTTTAAAGACTTGCCCTTCTTTCTAATTGTCTGTGAATATTAAATACTAGATCACTCAAAACCCAGCATATGAGGGTGCTCATTTTAATTACACATTGCCTTCATGCATCGACATATCTGTCTATCCAGGTATAAAATCAAAGAAATTGGTTTAGATTAAGGAAAGCTGATTTTTTGAGGAGTTTGTTTTAGACTTCCTTTGCCCTGTGATTCTACAGATTGTCAGCAAACTAACTTAGTGGAGCAAGATTTATCGTCTTGAGTCACCTGTTGAGTAAGAGGACGGGAATGTGATTCAAGGACTGTAATATCACACAAGAAGATGAAAATGTGTCATGAATTCCGTGCAGACTCTAAAATGAGATGGAAACGTGCACTGTGCACTGCTCTGTCAGGCACATGACCAGGTACACTGCCAGGTACACAGGAAGCTTGTTGAGAACTGTGAGGTACAGGCTCCCTTTCTAAGTGAAGTGTCCAGCCCCCTTGGCCACCGGACTCTACATTGTGAAACAACATGCAGGAGAAGTGTTGACTGATGGGTTCCTCATTGAGATCAGTTTGGAAAGTAAAGGTGTACATGGATATGAGAGAGAGAGGAGAGAAATGATTGTATTTCTACTTTTTGAAATTCAAAAATAACTCCTTTTTGAGTTAAGATATAAGAGATTGTAGTCTAAAGTTTTGAATAGTTCTGTTCTTACAACGGTGAAGCTTTCAGAACTTGAAAATATTGTTTCAAAAACCCATTTTAACCTATGGGATATCTGAAAAAGGTCTGCTGCTCTCTGGTTTGGCATGGCATCAGCATCCATCCTTTGGAGGAGAAGTGAGGGGAGGAAGTGACAGGCACAGGCCCATCCACCCATCCTCGAGAAGGAACTCCTGTGGGACGTTTGAACTCTTAGAGGGATGCAGAATCCTTGTTTTTGTTCTACTTTTCCTCTTGCTTTTTGATATTCTCTGCTAATTTACTTCAGTTTTTAACCTGAGAAATGCTGTTGGTGAACCTGCTGTTGGAAGTGAAAGTCAGAAGACATGCTATGTCTCCCAGTGGTACAGCATGTTTGAGGGTGGCCTAGTCCAGTCTTCTCAGTCCTCTGAGGTAGAGGGCATCACTGCACCCATTTGCTAGATGTGGACGATGAGGACCAGACTTGTCAAGTTGTTTGTTTGGCATCAAGGACGCTTGGGAACAGATCCTGGCTTTGATGCCAGGTGGTCGGGCTCCCACACTCCCAGCCAGAGCCCCTGTGCAACTTGCCACAGTTGCTGCATGGAAACCAGAAGCTGAAAAGTCTAGAAAGGGCAAAAATCCACATCCTGTCAGTGACATTAGTGTAGTTAGCATCCAACAGCAAATTGCTTCTCCTGGCAGTTGCTCTATTTTTAGAAGATTAAAATAAAACACGATACAAAGAAATCACTGTATTTTTAGAAACTGAAGTTTGTGTTGTATAAAAAGGAATAATGATAAGATTTAGTTAGTGTTAGTTTGGGAGAAGTTATGATGTGTAGAGTATATTCATATTGTGCACAACAGAAATGTAATAATGATTTCCACAGATGGTTTATCTGCTTTTCAGAGAACTCAGAAAAGCCAGTTTTGTCAGAGGGAGTAGTGTGCTGTGGTATTCTTGAATTAAGTAATAATGATGTGATGATCTTGAATGTACATTTATACATTTGAGCAATTGTGCAGTGAGAGGACACGTACTAGAACACAAGAAAGCAGATGGGAGAGTCTAGAGCAGGTACTGTGGCCACAAATGGTGCAGTGCCCAGGAGATGGAAATCTCTACCCAGGTTACCAATGCCAACAACCATGGCATAGGTATGGTGTGATCTGTGTGTCTCTCACTTTTTAAACAAAATTTTATTTTAAAAAATTTAGAAAATAGATATAATGAAAAGGAAACAAAGTGCTATATATTAGTGCCTAGACAGAAATTAAGGAAGATAAAATTTTTTGAAGTATTTTAAAGTTGATGGCACAGAAAACACTGGCATCTAAAGGTCCTCCTTTTGCTCCATGTGTCAGTCTGTAAGGAGCCATTGGGGCCCACAGGGCCTGGTGCCTGTTGAGGAGTCTCTTTTCAGATATGTTGGCTGCATCTATACATGGATGTAGGTCTCAAGATGAACTGTGGCGTGTATGGTGGAGACTTGTGGGACAGGAGCCTTTTATCTGCTTCAGGTAGGGTCACATCATGGATGGAGGAAACCCACTTCTGAGTTCCATATCTGGGCAGCTCTTCTCCTGCAGTGGTTCATGAGACAGTCCTATGTTCTCTTCCTTTATTGTGTCCTGCTGGAGCATGACCATCCAGAGTCAGGCTATGGTGAATAATCCTTTCCATCCAGGTCCCAGGCAGGCAGTTGGAGTATAGTAGCCTCCAGGGATGAAGCTCCTTTTCTGGCCCCCTTCTTGGAGCGGCCAGGACATTCTTCTAAAAGAGGCTCGATGTCAGGTGTCACCTCTACCTTCACTGCCTGTGCACATTAAAACCACTGGGACTTCTGGATGCTTCCAGGAGAGTGGCCTCCAATGAGTAACAATATTTGATTCTGTACCCACTGCTTCTGCCCTAAGATAGGCTCCCAGAGGCTCAGGCTGTGTCAGCCCCTAAGTAGTAGGAAGGGACATGTAACTGACAATATGGAGGAGTGGCATTGGGGGTAGGTGGGGGGGTAGTCCTTGGGTTATCTTCTGTGAGTCTCTTGTCATATTTTCACAGTCTGCAATTCATTGTTATTTCCTACAGGTTCTGGTGAGGTGGCCCTGGGTCTCTGGGTAGCCACCTTCAGGGTTGGAGATCTGGGTGCAGAGGACACAATGATGTTGTCACTTGGATGTCTCCTGTAGGGCCTGGGCCCTTGAGGATGAGACTCTATGCCTTCATCAGCTGGTTCTTGGCACCCAAGGTGATGTCTGGAGTGCCCTTGGCTCCCGAGAATATTTGTCCGAGACATGAAGTTAAACCAGGGCATTTGATTTGATAAGAGAACAGCTATGCATCGTAATAGTAAGCAAGTGGCAACTCACTTCAGAATGGGGCAGAGGCTGCTGTGGTCATCACAGAAGCTACTTTACTGGGCAGCAGTGTAAGCTGTCATTTCCAGATATGGCTACCCCAGAAGCAAAGCATGTGTCTCATTAAGAACAACAAAGCTATTGTGGACTGAGAGACGTGCAAGCCAGGGTGAAGCAACCAGCTAGACACACAAAGCAGATTCTCATTGCTTAAGTGTATTTCATGCATGTTCTTTTCTGGCACAAGAGTTTTGGGTGAAATGTGTGTCATTTAATATTAAGCTCTTTATTTTTTTCCTTAGTAGCTCAGCCAAAGACACAAATATTTTGGAAGACTAGAGCCCCGCCCAGAATGGAGTGATACCTGGATAGTGAGATTTAGGGGAGCGGTAAAGAATGTTGCCCAGAAACCCTGAAGAGCAGCACTAGACTTCCAGCTGGCAGAGGAAGGCACCCAGCTATAGTCCATGTTGTTGTAGAATATGGAGACCTTGAATTTTGAGGCATTGACACAAAACCTAAAATTCTAATTTTTTTCCCTTGAGAAAGTAAAAAAGAACTATGGAGGTTTAGAAGTACTGTTTGCTCTTCAAAACTGTGAGTAGATCTCTTAGAATCAGCAGGCTGGCAAGCCCCTCCCTGTCTTTCACGCCTTGGTGAATGGCTTCTCCCAGCAGCACCCATACTGTGTCCTGATGGATTCACTTTCAAGATGTATCCCAAATACAACACGCCTCTTAGCTCCCCGGGGACCATCCTCCTCCTAGCCTTGGGCCTTGGATGCATCAGTCCAGCTGTTTCTCCCACTCCACTCTCTCTCCTCCCACCTCCACTCTCCTGACTCTGGGTAATATTCTGCACGGTAGCCGAAATGAGCCCATACAACACAAATCAGAACAGAAGGTCCTCATGGCGACCTTCAGACCCCAGCCTTGTTGCCTCTGCCTGTTCCACAAGTACCCACCAGGCTTGCTCCACTTCCCAGACTTTGTACTTGCTGTTCCCTACACCTAGCATGTGCTTTCTTAGGATAGTTGACCTCCTTGCATGTCTTTCAGGTTCTACTCGAATGACACCATCTCAAAAGTCTTCTTGGATTACTTTGTCTAAAACAATAGCCCCAATCATGTTCTACCTGCACGATTTTTATTTTCAGCACATGATGTCACATGATTTGTGTTTTTGTGTGATTGTCTCTTCACTAGTGGAAGTTTGGAGTGCAAGGACGTGGTATCGCTCAAAGCTGCATCCCCAGAATTGTGGCAGTCACTTTTACTGAACAATTCAGTTATTAGTTCAGTAAAACTTGTTGAGTGGATGAATGAATAAGTGAGTGATGTGATATTGACCTTGTAGTTTGACTAAATAAATGTGGAGCGGCATAACAGAAGATTGACAGTGAGTCTGGTTTTGGACGTTGGTACTAATCAAATTGATCTTCATTGTCTCCCTGGTTTACCTTCTTTCATCTTTAAAATGAGTCAGTAATAGTATCTGTGCCTTTATTTCTCTGGGAGGACTAAATGAGCACCTGTGAGTGAATCTCTGAGACAAGCACTTTACCCATAATAAGGAACCAATAAGAGTAGCTGTTATTTTTTTCTCACTTAAAATACAAGCAAATGATCGGGCTCAGTGGCTCAGCCTCTAGTCCCAGCACTTTGGGAGGCTGAGACGAGTAGATTGCCAGAGCCCACGGGTTTGATACCCAACTTGGCGAGACCTCGTCTCTACAATAAATCAAAAATTAGCTGGGTGTAGTAGTGCACACCTGTAGTAGTTCCAGCTACTTGGAAGGCTGAGGTGGAGGAATCGCCGGAGCCAAGCAGGTTGAGGCTGCGGTGGCTGGGAGCATGCCACTGCACTCCAGTCTGGGCGACAGAGTGAGACTCCAACTCAAAAACAAAAACAAAAACAAAACAAAACAAGCAAATATATGTTTAGTTCTAGCAAGATCTAATGAGAACAATAGTTTAGGGAAATGGAATGTGAATATGAATTGAAGCACATATATACCTAAAAAGTGCTAGGAGGGTAAGTCTTTCTACTCAGGAGGCCTGTTGGCCATGGCTAAAGCACCATTGGAGCAAACTTTTGTTGGGAGGACAGGCTAGCCTGTCTTTTGGACAGCTGCTGCTACGGGGTCAGCCTGGAGTGGGCAGAAAATCACCAAGTCTGTGGGCACCCGGTCAGCCCAACCTTACTGTCCATCTCATTGGAGTTTGACCAGATTGGTCACTTCTGAAAGACTGCATTAAAGTAAGAAGATGAAGAATCCTTTCTCTGTGCAGCGAACAAGCAATGCTCTGACCTGGGGGTGGGGTGGGAGTCCACGCTGCTGGGTCACTGTCCTGCTCAGAGATCATTCCCTGCTGTGGTTTGCAGCTGCATGGTTAACTCGCCTGCCCAGACTTTCTGCAAGTGGCATTTTTGGTTTATTGTTATGAATTAGTGACTCATTTCTCATGAGCTGCTTATTAATATGTACCTATTTTCCAGCTTCCCGTCACTTAACCACAAACACCTTTTAGCTCATTTGTAACGTTCAACAGTGTGGAAAGTGTTTTGGGAGAATGGTTCGTCCATAAAGTGGTTTTCTGTGCTGACTCACATTTCCAGGAGAAGCTTTTGTGGGTCACATGCCTCAGTTGGGGAACATTCATGTCCTGTGCGTAGCCCTGGCTATGAGCTCCCCACACTGAAGTGAGAATGATTGGGAGGGGCAGATGGGGTCTTCTGCTGATCTTGTATTTTGTTCCTTGTTCTTTATCGACTTTTTTTTATTCGCTCCTCATATCAGCCTGTGTCTTCACTCAACAGAAGAGGAATTTGAGCTGGAGAGTTTAAGTCACATGATAACTAAACAAGCTAGGTCTGTCTGACCCCAAACCCCACAGGCCCTCATGACCCCCAGGGCATAGCTCCTCCCACACAGGGTAGTGTCTATCTGTGTCCAGGTGAAGGGCTGAATTCAGGTAGAAACTGTATTTGTTAGATTCCTTGACAGTTAAGAGGTATTAGTTCAGAAGATAGGATGCCTGCAGAAAGACAGGAGTGCTAGGTACACCTTAGAAAAGTCTGCCTTTTGGTTTGCACAGCCATGTGGGTTGGTCTGACAGCAGAGGAAACGTGGTTATTCACAGTAGACCTCAGAGCTAGTTTTCAGTCTTGGCCGATAACTGTGTCACCTTTTGTTGTTACTAACTTAATCCAAGAGAACCTATCCAGAAAACTATTTTAAATTAGTGGAGATTCTGTTTTGTGTTCCTTGCTGTCCTCCTATTTAATGACTGCTGTGCGAGATTTCTCATACAGGCTCTGAGAAACCTGCACATGTTGCACCCGAGGCTATTCTCTCTCCTACGCTCCCAGCACTCTACAAAACAGCTTTGTGATGACTCACCCGATTGTGTCCTCTCTGCAGGGCAGATGGACATCCTCTCAGGAGCAGAGACGGATGCTGTTTTCAAAGGCGGGCGAGGACATTTTCTCCTGATTTGCTAAATCATTTATGAACGGTTGAGCTGCTCTGAGCAGCTCAGTAGTAGCAGCTGAGAGCTGTCCATCTTCCTGTTGTCTTATTTAGGGAGGAAGGAGAATGACCAGATCAGTCCCTAGAGAACTGTCTGGAAGAGGTGCTGAGAAACTCCCTCTAGGAATCACTGTTTTTTGGCCAGTAGAGAAGAGGCCAGGCCTTGCCTGACCTTCCAGAACAGGGACTTAGAAACTGCTTTCTCTCGTTCATCCCTGTGTCTTTGCTGTCACCCACCCACTCACCCAGTGCCTGTCCAGGCCCCATGGCATGCCTGACTCTGTGCTTGGTCCCAGGATCCATGGGGACACGACAGACCTGCTCTGCCTGAGGGCAGCTCCTCATCTGTGGAATGTGCTGGACTGTCCTGGATACTCCTCCTGCGGTCTGTGGTCAGCGCCTTGCTCCATGCTTCTCCTGCTGCCAGCGCTTCCTGGTCATGTGGGTCATTTCTCAAATAGGTGTGGGCGACACAGCATTTTTCTGCTTTCAAATTTTCCCAGAGAAGATTCCTGAGTAATATGCAACTATCCTGACCGCACCCTCCTTTTCACTCAGCTTCAGTTTTTCTGCTGGTATCTGCGTGTCTGGGGCGGAGGCAGTTTGCACCTTTTGTCCTAGTGGATCTGACTAAGCTTCATGTGTTAAAAGCAAACCTAGCTGGGTGTGTTAGAAGAGCCGGACATCACCCTAGGGTCTCCTCTGGCCTATCTCAGGGCAGATGCGGCAGACCCCACAGGCAGGGCAGGAGGCGGCCTGCTGGTGTTTAGTTCTGCGTGACTGAAGCTGGGCTTCTGTGTTGAGCTCAATTTCACTTCCCTGATGCTCTGTACCTGCTTGTCAAGCTGAATGTTAACCAGGCGTGCATGCTTGCTCTAACAGAAGGGGGCTGGTGATAAACTGGAGATGGTTAGCAAGATGAGTGATGGAACAGATAAGATAGATTACCTAGCAGATGCTAAACAGACAGGTTATATCGAATAGAAGGTGAGGTCTTACCTTTATTCCTGACATCTCATGATAAATTGTCATGAAAAGTCATAAACATGTGAAAGAAGAGAGACTAGTTTATAGAATGAACCCCCATACCCATCTTTCCCCTTTGAAACCTCAAGGTTTTCCACCATGCCCACTTCATTCACCCCACCCCCTCCTTTATTTTCTGGAGAATTTAAAATAAATCCCATTTACCATAGCATTGTCCCATGAATACGTCAATGTGTGTTTCTAACAGATGCAATCCCAAGATCACATTCAGCAAAGTTAATGATGATTTCTAAATATCATCTTATACCCAAGTTATGTTCAATTTTTACAGGTTATCTTAAAAAAAAAGTCTTTTTGCACTCATGTGTTCAAATCAAGAGCCAAACATTAGGACTGACTGATGTACGAGGAGGGACCCCCATAAATTATATTTTTGGAGGATGGGCCCTTTGTATTACACTCAGAATTTGTTTCTCTGGATCAAATGGTCAACCAAAGTTTTTATCTGGAAGTTTTGAGAAGGTTGCATCACGATTTATGGAAGAAACATCCCGAATGTTCCACTCTGACAATGCACTTGTCCACATCTTGCTGAGTACTCAAAAACGGCATGACTTTTGTGCCCCACCCTTCCTATTAACCCAATCTCAACCTGCACACTTTTTTTTTTTTGCTTCCCTGTAAGAAAAAAAGTCCTCAAAGAGAAATGTTTTCCTAATGTAGAAGAGGTGAAACCAATAATGGCAGGTGCACTAAAAGGCATCAAAATTGATGAGTTCAGAAACTTTTGAGCAGTGGAAAAAGCATCTCAATAAGTGTATTGCATCAAACAAAGAGTACTTTGAAGGTGACTGAAGTATAAACATGTAAGAATACACAATTTTTTATAAATAAATTCCTTTTTTGAGGGGATCCTCCATGTATCTGAAATCTCCCCTTTTTCCCCATCTCAAGATCCTTTGTCCTGAAGCTTTTCTTTTTCAAGACGTTTGACTAATCATAGCCTTTTCGTGTTCTTTATCACATTCCTTCACACCTGTGCACCTGTAAGCTGGTAGCTAGAACCAGTTGATGCTATGAGAAAGACAACAAAAATATTTCAGAGGTTATTCTTGATGTTTCTAAAGTCTGCCTGAATACCCTGAAGGAAAAAATATTGCTTAGAGAAAGTGGATCTTCTTCCATTTTCATTTTCTCTAATTAATACACATGTTGATTGTACCTGAGGAATTCACACTTAGTCACTAATGTTTAATTCCTATTAATGGGTAGATGCAAGCATTATTCTAGAACCCTGGCAGTTTTCAGTAACCTGCACGGTGAGGAAAAGCAACATATAATGGGCTGGGACACTTGAGACTGTTAGCAGAGCTCACAGGGAGGAGCTGGTTAGGTGGGCATGAGTATATGGGGCATTGGAGCCTATGCCTGGTGTCAGCCAGGTCTGGGGTGGTGCCACCATGTGGGCTGCAAAGTGGAAAGGAGGTCAGGGTGATTGCAGGGCCAGAGCTGGCCGGGTCATTTGGTAAAGTGGGAGGGTTGGCAAGGAGGAGAGTGCTATGGGTGTAGGTCCTGCTTAGGGCAGGAGTTGGAGACCGCTCTGGAGGTTTAGGTCAGGGGAAGGGCCTAGGGGAATTTGAGTATTTGGCTGACCGTATAGTTCATTTTTGTCACTGAGTCATGAGATTTTAGTTGGCTGAGCTCTATTTCATAATTTAATTGAACAGGCTCATCAAAGTGTCTGGAAAATGATACCACTGGTCACACAAGTTAGGTGCAAAGAATTCTCACTTCCCTGTGGCCTGAAAGGATGGCATGGTGGCCACCTAATCCAAACACGCCCTGCTAATTCCACACTGACTTGCTCTATGAAGGAGAGGTTTTGTGTGTAATTGTGCATCCTACCATGCGCTCCAAGAAATGGGGAGGTTTCTGATGGGTGAGTAGGCCCTGTATGTACTACTTTCTCACAGGCACCTGCCAATGTGGCACAGGCCACAGGGCTGTTTTCCTTGTGCCCAGACTTCCCTCCAGAAGGACTTTTTCTTCCATTTTCATTTAGGCAAAAGGCAAGTCATTTTTCACAAAACGAGAACTTAATTATTTTGTTTTTCCCCTGCTATAAAGGCTAACCTGTTTTTTTGTTTGTCTGCTTTGTTTTGTTTTTTAAACAACGAAATTCTGCCCTTGATCAAGTCAGGTTTTGAAGATACACGGGACTTCTGTGGTCTGACTCCCTTACTCAGGAGTTCATGTATTTCAGTCCTTGGAATCACAGGAAGACCCGGGCCTGCCTAGAGCAGTCTTTGTTCCAGATTTAAAGCACTAGACACCTACTTCTGAGCTGATGTCCTTCCTGTGGAAGATACTGTATCCAGATGCCGCCTCCATCAGTAGAAGGCCCAGTCTGTGTCCAATAAATGATACCCTCTCACCTTCTAGAACCTCCTCCCTGTCATAGACATACCAGGGACCAATGATGGATCTCCGCAGTAAAATGAAAGCTGAGACTCAAACACTGACTTTCAGCTACTTATACGGGTGGGACCCATTCCCTTTGCATACATTTCTAGCAAGTTATCTATTAGAGTTGTGCGTACAACAGATAAGAAGGGGTGGGGGCAACTGAGAGGAAAGGGAAGGAATACTATCATTCTTATTACTAGAAAACGTGCTGCTTGTCAGGCCCATTGAGATAGCTATTGAATTTTCACACAAATCTTTCAGCTTGGCCTTTTGTTGTTCTTGCTTAAGAGATGCATAAAGGAGTCTCAGAAATGCAAACCCAGGAGCCCAGGGTCATGGTGTTATGACACAGGTGAGGAGTAGAGCCTCACTTTGAACTAAGCTGTGACTTCCAAGGTACTTCACACCCAGCCCCACAAGAGCTGCCAGCAACCACAATTAGGCCTTTTCTGGCCTGGCTCTGCCTGTCTGCACCTTAGTTTCTGTGATCTCCTCAAGGATCCAGAACCCAGGCCACCCTCTGCCTCTGGGGTGTTTCACACTGCCTTCCTGGGAGCCTGTGCACTCGTATTAACTCCTCAGAAGTAGGTGAGGAAGAAAAGCTTGTATAGTTTTTACAAGTGTGGGCTGCACATAGTGGCATTCCTTTAAAGAATGTAGTATGGAAAGCAAATAAAAAGAGTATCTTTTCAGTGGAGAAACCTGACAGACACCACCCAGCCACATGATGAAGGTAGCATCCACAGTGACAGGTCATGCTGATAGTATGTGCCCTGAGGTGAGGGGGTGTGACATGTGACATCACCTCCATGATCTTTCTCCTAAGAACAAACAACCCCCCTCTAATCATGAGAAAAACATCAGACAAATCCCGATTGAGGGGCATTCCAATTTTCTTTTTTTTTTTTTTTTTGAGTCAGAGTCTCACTCTGTCACCCAGGCTGGAGTGCAGTGGCACACTCACGGCCACCACAGCCTTGACCTGCTGGGCTCAGGTGATCCTTCCACCTCAGCCTTCCAAGTAGCTGAAACCACAGGCACATGCCACCATGCCCAGCTAATTTTTAAAAATTTATTATTGAGATGAGGTCTCACCAAGTTGCCCAGGCTGTTCTCAAGAACCCCTGGACCCAGGCAATCCTCTCACCTCAGCCTCCCAAAGTGCTGGGATTACAGGCTTGATCTACCGTGCCCGGCTGAGGGGCATTCTATAAAACACCCAATCAGGACTGCTCAAAACTCTCAAGGTCTTCAAAAATAAGGATGTCACAGCCAAGAGGAGCTTAAGGAGACCTGAGGACTAAGTGATGTGGGATCCTGGATGGGGATCTTAGTGGAAAACTGAGAAAATCTAAATCAAGTATTAACTTTCTTTACTGATACTCAAACATACTATCCTAAAGTCAGATATTGATAGTAGGGGATGTGGGGTGCAGAGTATATGAGAACCCTGTACTATTTTAAATTTTTCTATAAACCCATAACTGTTCTAAATCAGAAAAGTTTATTAAAAAAATTAAAAAAGGATAGGAATGAAGACTGAATTGTTGCTGCTTCTCATTATCCTTGTAGTTACATTATCATGTGTTCAAAAAGCAACTGTGATAGAATGATGAGGTGTGTGCATCACTCTTAGCTCACATCCATTTTAATATTTTCATCTGTGTCAAACAATCCCCCATCAAACACATTTTAGAATATTAATTTATCCAATTCTCCTTTATAACAAAACATTGAAGTGTGGAGCTAAGGCTAAAATGTGGAGCCACGGTCTCTAAATCTTTGGAATCAAAGTGAGAAAGGTTTCAGGCCTCCCTCTGACCCCTAGAGATATGTACCACTGTTGTTGCTTTCTTGTTTCTGAAAACTCGTCGGACCTTACCAAGCTGGTTTATCCCAGGAATGCAAGGTTAGTTTGACACGAGAAAAGGAATTTTGCCGTATTATAAGATGAAAGTGGAAATTATTCAATTATCTGAATTGATCCAGAAAAGTTTAATAAAATTAAGCAAACATATATTATTTACAATGTATCTTTGGCAAACTAGAAGCTTCTACTTTCTTAACCTGATAGTTATCTGTCAGACACCTGTAGCAAACATTATACTTGGTAAAACATTGAAAACATTCTCAATAAGATCAGAAAGAAAACCAATGTGTCCTCTATCACTATTTTTATTCAATAATATACTGTAGAGTCCAGCCAATAGAATAAGAATAGAAAAAGAAATAAGAGGTAATGAGGTTTGGAAAGGTAGAAACAAAACTGTCATTATTCATTGATGACATGATTCTGGATGTAGAAAATACAGAATAACTACTGATAAATGATTGGAATGAATATTCTAGGATACAGAATCAATATATATATATTATATAATTTAATTGTATTTCCATATACCAGCAAACAAATTTATATAAGGTATCAAATATCTAGTAATTAGAAATCTAAAGATGCTCAAGACCTCTATACTGAAAATTCTGAAACATTTTTGAGAGAAATTAAATGGGGTTATATTCCATGTTCATGGATTGGGAGATACAATGTGAAGATCCTCTTCACCCCAGATGATAGATACAGTGCATTCTCAGACAAAGTTTCAGTTCTTTTTGTTCCTTCTAGCGGATCTTGATGAGTTAATTTAAAAATTTATATGGCAGAACAAAGGGCCAGTTTTGTGTAAGATGATCTGCAGAAGAAAGTAGGGTTTTTTTTTTTACCTTGCTAACTATTAAGAATTACTGTAAAGTTATAGTGGTTAAGATAATGTAGGTATTGGCATAGGTATAAACAAGTTGACCAGTGAGACCCAGATTTGACTTGTAATAGAACTGACATTGCTGGTTGGTGGTGAATGGTAGGACTTCTCAGTAATGATAAGGGGATATTTGGCTATTCTTATGGAAAAACACACAAAAAAATTCCACCTCATACCATATACAAACATCAGGACCAGGTAGGTGAGATATATACATATAAAAGGGAAAACCACAAAACTTTGCAATGACAATATGTTAAAATATCTTTGCAGCCTCCAGATAGGGAAGAATTTCTCCAACCTGAATAAAAGCATAGGCTTTAAAAGAAATGATTGACTGGGTGCAGTGGCTCATGCTTGTAATCCCAGCACTCTGGTAGACCAAGGCAGAAGGACCACTTGAGTCCAGGAGTTCGAGACTAGCCTGGGCAACATAGTGAGACCTCAACTCTACTAAAAATAAAAAAAAAATTAGCTGGGCATGGTGGCATGCACTGTAGTCCCAGCTACTCGGCAGACTACGGTTGAAGGATCCCCTGAGCCCAGGAGGTTGAAGCTACAGTGAGCCATGCTCATGCCACTGCACTCCAACTTAGGCAGCAGAGTGAGACTTTGACTCAAAAAAAGGAAAAAAGAAAAAAAGAAACAATTATTAAATATGACCTTTGAGATGCTATCTACAGCATGTAATTGACAGAGGATGAATGGTCAGAATTTTAGAAGAATTCTTCTTTTTTTTTTTTTTTTTTG
>NW_007206906.1:38190-72141 GCF_000164805.1 Carlito syrichta | reverse complement strand
GGGATGGGATTAACAGTAGCAAATATCTGTCTGGGGAAGGGGAAACACCTCTTATCAACAGGGTGCCTGAATGGAACGTAATTGTACACCTAACCCTTAACTGTACCCCACAAAACCATAATAAAAAATATTGATTTAAAAGAAATGTAATTTCTTGTGTGACAGTAAAAGGCCACTTTATTTTTTATTTTTATTTATTTATTTTAAAAATTAATTAATTTATTTATTATAAAGATGTGGGGTACAATTCAGGGCTAGGTATACAAGCATTGATCATGCAGGTACCCTTGTTGGTGAGGCATGCCCCTCCCTCCCCTAGCAGCTTCCCCCAACTGCCAGGCCCACCTCCCCTTCCCCTGATAGTTTTCTGCTACTGAAAAGGCCACTTTAAATATGTATACAGGGAATGGATTGAATCTTTTTATTCAGTAACTAAAGTTTTTTTCCCTATTAATCCTATGAGAGTTTTCCTAGAAATTGCTTCAGGTGTCTATTTTATGTGAATACTCGGCTAGTTAACTGTACCATGGTCTGGACCCATGTGCTCTTTGGGAGGGGATGTGGGGGGTGGGGTAGAATCAGTTGTCCTTGGGGATGTGGTGGCCATGAAAGAGCTTCATAGTGTGACTTAGAACCTCTAGGTGCCAGCCCAGGGCCATCTCCCTTACCTGCTTGACTTTTCCAGCTGGGGTCTATAGAAGGTCCTGCAGACTCATTTAATGTTCTCCAGAAATGTTGGAAACTTGAACCTGAAAAGGGAGAGAGAGTATGTGAATTATAACTGTGATGTGCTCTCCCTCCCTCCTTATTTCTGCTTCTCCTTTTCCTATCTTCCCTCCCCACCTCTGTTCTGATTAGGGCAAATTCCTAGGGGACTGGAAACTGGTTTTTATGATTTGAAGCACTAGGTAGAAGGCATCTGTCGTGGTGAGTAACCATTTGCCTGAGGTCCAGCTTCAGACTAGGGCAGCCTAGCTGAGACAGAACTGGGTTTTGGGTGGTGTTCACTGCACAGTCTTGGGCAAACTGCACAGCTCTTTTAAGTTTAAGGTGAGAAAACTGGGCCATTTGGGTGGAAAGTTAGGTTCCTTTGTCTCAGGAAGGCTATGATTCTGGTTAGATACACCCACCTGTGTCTCACAAAGGTGGCGTCTGAAAAGCAAATGTACTGTATGGCTTAGCCCTGTCCCTCCAGTGGAAAGACACTTAATCTTAGCAAATCTGTATTGCAAGCTGGATCCTGTAGTCGATCATTTTCTTGCAAGCGTGATGTAGTCACTGCAGTTGACCCGGTGGGTGCATTGAGCACAGTGGGACAAATCACATGGTGACATGAAGACCGGGAGGTGCCTGTGCTCTCCCAGCCCCAAGAGTTGATTAAAATCCCATTTGAACATACATTCCAGTCCAGCGGGGTTTCCAAAAATAGATTCTCAAGTGAAGACAGATAAGGAGACCTGGTTGCAGCACGTGTTTGATGAGGAAGTGGTACTTTGATTTCCATCTTGATTATTGTTTTACTTGTAAATGTTAAGTTAGGTTCTTACCACTGCCTTTTCAGTCTTAGAAATTTCAACACAGAGGCAGGTAAATATGGAAATTCCACTTCTCATTACTCATTTCATTTTAACTCACTCTGGAATATGATATCTGAAAAAATACAGCATTAGAAAGCTGTTCACAGTGCCTTCATGCATCGCATATGCCTGTGTCCCACAGCGTGTCTATTTCATCCTGGTGATGATGTTTCTTGCCCCATGGCCAAGAGGTCATTGACTGTGGGGTGTTTAGGTTGTCCTGAAGACATCTTTCCCAGCCCTGGTTAGCCTGCTCCCTGAGGTGCAGTCTTATTGTTTTCCTGCTCTGTCCTCAGGCTTTTGTCCTGATTCACATCTGAAGTGTGTTTTAGGAGAACCGATAAATGGAACTGATAAATTGGAAGGTGGTCAGTTGGATTTGTCCCAGTTTTGGTCCCTGTGATATGGATCAGAGATGTGGCTCCACTTGGTCGTGTGGCACTTTCTGGTCCTCACTGAAGGGAGTATGTGTTGCACATCAGGTTCTCACAGGGCCCCACTTGCAGTTCTTATGTGGAGTTAGGGCTTATCTTCACTAGATTTTAAACCCCTAAAGGCCAGAGGTGGGCCCTGTCCTGCACTGTGTTTCCTGAAGCCCAGTCCTGGTCCTCTGCCTTGGTGATGTACAAGGTCTTTTACCACATGACCTGGGTTGTGCTCTGGATCCTGGGACCAGGGCCTCACACCAGGACTGGCAGCTTCGGGCACTGGAGGAGGAGGTCTCAGGAGCCAGTGCTGCAATGGTCGATCCTCATCTGTGTGTCAGGGAGCCTGTTCCCTTCTCCCTGCTTCCGCTCCCTGGGCCATTTATTCTGAGTGATGTGCCTTGTTTCTGATCAGAGATGTCCCTCCAGTCACATCGGGCTCTTCTCAGCTCTGGGGAGCCCTCAGGGAGTGTCTATGGTAGGGGCTGGTCCATTGCCATTCTCTCAACTCCCACTGTTAAAACACCTTTTAGTTTTTGGCTTCTCAATTATGGCTGCTGTCCTGTAGCCCTCTTTTTGTAGTTAGGGATGCAGCATCTACTATGCTGCACAGATGAATGACAGAATGGGACCGGTTGTGGTGTTGTCACAAAGAAGTTTCTGACCATGCCTCCAGCTGATTGAGGCTAGTAGCCTTTTGATGCTATAGCATCCAGCCTTGAGACCCATGCTCTTGGCACCGCCTCCCAGGCACTTGTGTATTCAGAGATGCACCTGTGTATTCAGAGATGTTCCTGCTGTTTTAAGATAGTTTCACGCTGCTGCTTCTCTCCTTGAGAGACATGGTGCTTAACATTCATCTAATGCTGAATCGAAACAGTTTTCGCTTGAAATATTTCTAGGTAATTCTACAAAGATGGAAAAATGGTGGTGGTTGGGGGTTTGAATTTATGTGTTGTTGCAATGCCAGCCAGGCCTAGTCTAGTACAGTGAGCACAAGCAATGTCCCTGTGGGATAGAAGAAGAAGTATATCTGGTCCTTGTCCTGGTTCCTGGCACAGAGCTCCTAAAATTCTAGCTCCTAAAATCCTAAAATCCTAAAATTTTCCAAGTGTTACAAGTGTCTTTCATTATTCATAATAAGGCTTTTTCATTCACATCTGAGTTTATGCTAATAAGATGACTTAGGATAGGGCTCCTGGATACCCCAGGATGGGCCTGGCCACCACAGAGACCAGGGTTGGAAACTTCAGCCCCACAGGCTGACCGCTGGGGAGTGTGTGTATGGGGGGGTGCTGGAGACAGGATTATAAAAACTCTTGAACTTCTGTGTTGGTGAACACAGGCACATAGCAGGAAGGTGGGGAGTGCACCCAATGGTACTGGGACAGAAGCTCCTGCACTCCGGTCCTTCTGGACCATGCCCTATGCACTTCTTCATCTTGATGTTCATTTGTGTCTTTTCTAATAAACCCATAAATATAAGTAAGTATTTTCCTGAGTTCAGTGAGCTGTTCTAGCAAATTATAGAACCAGAGGGGCTTGTGAGAACCCTTGATTTATAGCCAATCAGTCAGAAGTACAGGGGGCCTGGAACTTGGGTCTGAAATGGGGACAACTTTGTGGACCCAACCCAGTGCCCAGAAATTTTGTGGATGAACCAAGACTTATGAAGCTGTACATTGATTTAAAATACATGGGCAATGCTTATGAATACACAAGCACCACACATCTTACACTTTGAAACGACTGCATGGAGAATTGATGTGTCTTCCTGCTTTGGTGTAGTAAAAGTAACTTGTTATTGGGCATCATTTATTCACATGGCTCTGTAGTAATTAGATATAAACAGCTCAATCCCAAACTTAAAAAAAGTCTTCATATGAACTGGGATGCTGGTCCCACCACTGCTCCAACGACCTTGGGGACTGGAGTTTCCTGGGCTTCTTGGTTTCTAGACTTTCTGGTTCCAGTGCTTTTGTGGATGGAAGCTGAGGGTGGGCACTGAGGCAACTGTGGTGGAGGTGGTCTCAGGAAACAGGTGTGGACTCATGGGAGCTGAGGGAGTGCCCCGGAACAGGGTGGTCTTCCCAGCACCTTGCTCCTGACCCCATCCCATTGGAAAGCTGCAACTACCTTGGGATTGTTAAAAGTGTCTTTTGGTGTTTCTGAAAGAAGTTATAATGGGGTTCAGATTTTTAGAAATATGTATATACCTTTTTTTAAACTTTTCTTTTTTCTACAATGAGCATTTATTTTCAGGAAAAAAAAAGGCTTGAAAAGTACTTTATACTGCTATCTGGAGATCTCTGAGTAACAGTGAAGGTCTTGGGAGACATAGCATTATGTTCACAATTCAGTATTCAGGCCACCCCCTGTGTGGTCATGTTCTTCCAGAAAGCCTTGAAATGTGGGAATAGTTGGGATGATTGCTTGGGCTTGGGGGTTGCTCTTGAGCTATAACTGTGGCCTGCTAGTCTTTCTTCTGATCCAGGGAATCTGAACAGTCTTACCCCAAAGATGCCTAGTATCTTACTTCTAACTGTTTTGAAGCCTTTGAGTTGTTGGAACTGGGGAAAGGGTGCTGGTTGGTGGGAGGGAAGCTGACAAGCACCCATGTTTGATTCTTTAAGAGCAACCTCTCCTGCTGAGCTCTCTGGAGTCCATGCTGGCCTCACTGTTTCCCATCTCTAACCTAAGATGGGCTTCAGATCTCAGGAGCACCCTTTTGAATCTCTTGGGGCTACTGTCTTTGTCCTTGGATTTTAAACATCTCCAGGGACATGCAGGGTTTGACTGTGCTAGCTATTATCCATTGTGGGTAAAAAGTGAGGTTTTGTTACAGTCATTTAACCTGACATTAGTAATTTTGTGAAACAGTATCTACAGGAGAGTCGTGGCTGCCCTGTGAAACTGATGCTTTCTCGCTTAAATTAGTAACAAAAATGACCTCTGTGTGCAAGTCTGTAATGATATGCATGTTATTGTGGGGCATTTTACACCACTTGTCAGAAGCTAATTTTAAAAGAAAAGTGTGATTCCTGGAAATCTTGCCAGAGTTTTCTTTCCTTTCTGTTTGGGAGAATATAGAAAATCTCAAGCACTCTAAATTCAGTCTGCACCAGGTTTAGGTGGTGGGTGGGTTCCAGTCTCATCTTTGCAGCGAGTCTGGATAGATAGAAACAGCTCCTCAATACAAAAGTGGATTTAAAAAGAAAGGATTCGTGAATCACAAACACCTGGCAAAGGTTTTGCCTCAGTGCATGTTTATGGGTCTGAGCTGCCCAGTGCTTTGCTTCCTCATGTCCCACAAGCACCCTGGCTGCTTGAGACTGCTCCCTGGGCTGTGTTTCTGTTGGCAGACAGGCCATTTGTCAGTATCTGGGAAGAGGAAGCGTAGCTCTTCTGTTTTTATTATCTTAATGCTCGTGGTCTGCAGAAAAGCCGACTTCTGGTAAACACAAGTAGGTAGAATATGGTTGCTAAACAGAAGTAAACCAAAACTGCTAAGCCAGTTGCTCTTAAGCCAGAAATAGGTGTTTGCTATATCTCAGTTGGCAAGTAGGGATAATCCATGATGAAACTGAAGCTGTCTTCCTTTAAAAGTAGGAAGGACACATGCGATTCTATTGTTTGCAGACTCTCAGGGTAAAGAATTTTGACTGAAATGCACGCAGTTTCTGAAACCAGTGCCTTCTCTGTTCTCCAGATGGACTTTCTGGCCGAGACCAGCCAGTGGAGCTGCTGAATCCTGCCCGAGTGAACCACATGCCCAGCACGGGTAAGTCTGCCCACCTCTGCCCTTCCCTCCAGTGCTGGGCTAAGCCAAAGGGGTATTATGAGTCTCTGCTATGTTGGGTGAGCATGGAAAGAAGCAGGGAGTATGGTTATCAGGACCACTGAATTAGGGTGCTCTTTCTCTGGCATAATAGAGGCTGCCCTTTTTGGAAATGAAATGGACATTGGCTTGGTGCTATTTAAGTGGCAGAGAAGTGCTAATGTTTTCTGTCTCTAAAGGGTTTGTTCTTCTTAGTAGTACCAACTGCTTGTGTTGGGTATAACCGCAGGCCCTGATCCACATGAGAGTGTGTAGGAAAGCATTCTGAGCTTCAGCTGGAGCCAGGCTGGGTCCTGCAATGCGGGAGGGTGGAGGGGGGGGCAGAGTGCTGGCCAGCCACATGACCACAGGCAGATCATGCCTTGTCTATGGCCTCTTGTTTTTTTTTTTTAGTTGGAGTCTCACTCTGTTGCCCAAACTGGAGTGCAGTGGCACGCTCACAGCCACTGCAGCCTTGACCTGCTGGGCTCAGGTGATCCTTCCGCCTCAGCTTTCCAAGTGCCACCATGCCAGCTAATATGTTGATTTATTGTAGAGAGAGGTCTTACCAAGTTGCCTGGGCTGGTCTTGAACCCATGAGCTCAGACAATCCTGTCACCTCAGCTTCCCAAAGTGCTGGGATTATAGGTGTGAGCCACTGTGCCTGGCCTCCTGTTTTTGTGGCAAAATTAGTCAATGGGACTGTCTGTCTTCCAGGCACCTTTCAGTTTTTTAACAAACCATCAACTCTGATTATAAGTCTTTATCCCAGGACACTTGACCCTTGGGGAGGCATGAGGAACCTTAAATACCATATGAAGATGCACAATTTAAAAATTTTAGCTCACATAAACAGTTCTGATTTTCACCTTCTCTTGAAATCACTTTGCGGGTGTTATTTTTGTTGTCAACACTGAATCCTTCTGTAACTTGAATATTTTGAGACAACTTCCTTGTGCTTGCCCAGGTGTGGAACAGAGGTAAGGGGATTTTTCAGATAGCCTGATGGGCTCTGAAAAGATAGTAAATATGCATAGTTTCCCAGTGAATCAAAAAAGGTGAACTTCAAATTAAATTTCTGACTTGTGAAGTATACCCTGCCCCTTGAGACCTTACATGGAATCCTGGCTTAGCAGGGGAACGGAGCAAGGACTTCAGTGTAAGACAGAGTGGACACAGATCCTGACTGTCTGTGCACTTTGTGAACTTAAGCAAATTGCTGAATAGCTCAGTCTTATTTTCTCATTTCTCAGATGGGGATAATAATACTTCTCTGCAGAGTTTTCATAAAGATCAAAGCTATATGTCAGCTTTTTAGTAGTTCTGTGATAAATGTCATCTCAACAACCCGTTGACTAGTACTGAAGAATGCATGTGATGTAGCCTTTATAGTGTCAGTTCAAGTTCTGGACATTTCCAGTGGCCTGTTACCATTATTTTCTTCCTTTGGGGTGAACCACCCAACTTGAGAGGTGGCATATTGGGAAGAGTGCCCCCTGAAATTGACTCTAATCATTTACCTTCCTGGTAATCATGTTCCCATTGGTCAAAGTCAAAGGATGGGGTACTGTACTTCTTAGTGTTTATTGTATATTCTTGCACCATTTGTGGTTGCAGTGTTTGCAGTGTGATTTTAAACAGCATAGATGCACTGCCTATGAGCAGTGGGCAGAGAAAGAATGAATGCATACTCTGCAGTATGTGTGTAGTACTCATCATTAAGCCTGCACCTTGGCATGTGCCATAGAAGCCTCTGAATTGTAGGGTGTTCTTTCAAACTCCATTTTGGTCATTTCAACCTACTATAAAATACTACAAAGAAATCTTAATCTCATTTTAAGTAATAATTTGAAAATTGATATGAAAAAAAATTTTTTTTTGAGTTGGAGTCTCATTCTTGTCACCCAGACTGGAGGGCAGTAGCACACTCACAGCCATCGCAGCCTCAATCTGCTGGGCTTAGGAGATCCTTCCATCTCAGCCTTCCAAGTAGCTGGAACTATAGATGCACACCACCACACCTGGCTAGTTTTTATGATTTATTGTAGAGATGAGGTCTCATCAAGTTGCCCAGGCTGGTCTCGAACCCCCAGGCTCAGGAAATCCTCTCACCTTGCCCTCTCAAAGTGCTATGATTACAAGCTGAGCCACCACGCCCAGCTAATACGAAAATGTTTTTAAAGTTATGTTTTTATGATATGGGAGGGAAAACATTTTAAGGTATATTATGCCAATCCCATTTTGGTGTTGTTATGTTTCTTAATGATTGAATTTAATCTTATGCATTTTGACACTCGAAGATATGAAAACAAATTGATGTATATACATATGTATGCATATAAAATTGTCAGGAATTACTCCAGCATTTACCCTGATACTTGTTTCCTTTGAAGATATGAGCTTTTACTCTGAGTAGGAACTGTGCCCAAACAGCGTTCCCACTGATAGTCTTCTCTAATTTCTTGACATTCCACCGTGCTAAGGTGGCATGTGCAACATTCTTTCTGATTATGGTTCTTTCTAAATATTTTTAATCCTAATAAATTCTCACTTCAAATAAAAGCCTCATTCATACCATTTTTTTGTAGATCATTGTGAGTTAAGACTTTAGATACCTCAGGTAAGAACATCACTTTTGTTGGAAAAGTCTATATAGGTTGTTTATCTCTTATCTGAAATGTTTGGGACCAGAAGTTGAATTTTGGAATATTTGCATTATCCAGTGAGCATTTCCTTTGAGCACTGGGTTTTGGATTTCCAGATTTGGGCTGTTCAACCTGTATTTAAGGAAAGCCAGAATGCTATTTGTTTTGGATCAACTTTGATTTCTTCAATTTCCCTCTTAATTTCTTATATGTAAAGAAAACTTTGCTTCTGTCTGTATTTCTCTTTTTTCCCTTGTTTTAAAATTTTTAATTGTAAAGTAACTCTGTCATGAAAGACAGAAAACACATAAAACCATTTACCTACCACTAAGATATAATGAATGAATATTATGTTAATACTATTTCATATTAGTATCATGTTTCTTTATTTTTTTAAATAAATGGAATGTTACAGCTATGGATGAGGCTATGCCCCCTCCCTTCCCAGAGGTAGTTGTTCACTTTCTTGATGAATGGAAGGGCCACCTTGGAGGGAACTTGATGCAGAGGCAAGCATAGATAGGCCCAGTGTAGACATGGTAGCAGGGTGGGATGGGATGGGGGTGGGAGATCATGGCTGAGAGTCCTCCTCTTCCAGAACCTTGTGTGTTCCCATTGAATTAGGAAGCGGAGTCTTCAGCTCAGAGTTGGGGGAGAGGGGATGTTGGAACTTGGAGACAGAGGAGAAGGTGTGGAATATTCACCTAAGAGAGTGAGTTCAGGCACAGACCAGTGAAATATCACATGGGATTACAGACCCAACTATGTTGAGGGGTTGGACTACAGGGAACTTAAAAAAAATTCCAAAAAAGAACCTCAGAAAATGCTGTGCACCTCTATCTGACACAAGGGGAAATAAAGCTGATTTTAAGGGTAGACTGCTATAGTTTCCTCTGACGCAAGGTGGTGGTTACCGTACACTCTGTTTATGTGTCCTGATCAACGTGTATCTGTCAGAGTTAGGGAGGTTTCTTCTTAAGGTGTACGTCAAATGTGCATTTTTTTTTTTTTTTTTTTTTTAGTTGGAGTCTCACTCTGTCGCCCAGACTGGAGTGCAGTGGCCGCTCCCGGCCACCGCAGCCTCGACCTGCTGGGCTCTGGCGATCCTTCCGCCTCAGCCTTCCAAGTAGCCGGAATTACAGGCACGCACTACCACACCCGGCTGATTTTTTGATTTATTGTAGAGATGAGGTCTCACTGCCCAGGCGGGTCTCGAACTCGCGAGCTCAGGCAATCCACTCACCTCAACCTCCCAAAGGCACAGGATTACAGGCTGAGCCATTGAGCCCGGCTAATTTTTAAAAGAAAATTCTGGAATCTTAATGGGGAGAAACTACAAAAACTGCAGAAAACATCTCCAAAAGAGGGAAGAAACCATAAAAACTGTAAAAAAGTTCTCTATTAAAAAAAAAAAAAGATATTTGGCTTTAGCTGTGGGTTTCCCAATCCGGAAGGTCTTTGACCAGCACACTGTCAAAGGGGTTGCTGAATTTCTTGACACTTCTGTTACATTTTGGAAAAGGAGCTATTAAAGCTTACCTGGCACACCTGAAGCTTATGTTCCCTCCAAGATGTGTTTTGTTGTTGTTACTGTTATTGCTGTTTTGTTGGTAAGAGGAAACTTGAATCCATTACAAATAGGAAACATATGACCTCAGGGGAAACATCAGAAAGTCCCCCTTTATTGCACAGGAAGATGTTACCTGAATAAATGGAGATCCTAACAGACTCTTAGTTGGAATATTTCTGTTTGGTCCACTGTGTGTGTTTTCAGTGTGGAGCTGGAGTTTCTGGGTTTTGGACAGGGTGCAGTAAAGGACTCATGACTGCCCTGGTGGTTCCTGAGAGGGGCCCCTACTGAAGGCCCAGGAAAGGATGATGGAAAGAAGAGAGCTCTCTTTGGCCTCTACGTTCAGGTGCCATCTTGACTCTCTCAGTTGTTTTTGTCAGGTCAGGGGACATGTCTCTTCGTAATTCACTTCCTTCTGGCCACAAACCATGCTGCTCTCAGGCCACAGCCGGGGATTGGGAAGCATGTGGTAGGATCACCTGACTCAGCAAACACATCCACCAGCCTCACAGGTTGCCTGCTTCACAGTTTTTGCTTACTTATTTGTTACGATTTTTGGAAGAAAGACAAAATATGGAATATAAACACATCAAAGTAAAATCAGAAAAATTCCCATGGTTTGATTTGCTTAGCTCAGACTGATGTTGAGAGTTTTTCTACTTCCTTCCATCAGATTAACCTGAGAGCCTGTATGATTAGCTGTGACTTAAAGACCAGAGAGAGGAGTCTGTAGCCCATATAATTGTAGAAGCTGACTGTAAGGATGACTTTCTCCATGCATGTGTTGTATGCATTTATGAGCTATTTAGAAATTTGCAGGAGTCAGGCCCCGTTACTTTATAGCTAAGAATAGTTTTGGACCAGAAGCTGCACTATCCTGCCTCGTTACATGGTGCTGAGTAATCCTCAAATTCCAATTCCCTTTGATGGTTGAAGATTTATTATTTCTTCGAATTTCCAAAAGGTGTTAATTTTCAAGATCCATTCATCCCAATGCCACCTTCTCCAGTCCTTCCTAATCTCACATCCCTGTTCTCCTTTGAATCTTCAGACTAGTCCTATTTTTATCTTATGCCATTTGCTTTAGAGCACTTTGGGGGACAGTCACTTCTGATTTGTCTTCTCCCTCCCATAGGATCTGTGAACTCCATGAACAGTATCATGTCAGATGAACCTCTGAAAACCCTGAGGGGACAAGAATAGCACCTTTCATAAGATGCAAACATAGACTGTATTTCATCCCATTTCCTTTTTTTCTTAATCCCCTGGTGAGAATCCATTTCTCCTCTCTCACTTTGGGCTCAGTATTGAAAGAAGCCAATGAAGGGTCAGATCCTGGGCCCAGCTGAATTGCTCCAAGGCCTGAGGGTCTGGGCAGACCTGGGGCCAGCACAGTCTGTCTGTCTGCCTATGATTGGCAGCATGACCTGCAGCAGGTGGCTCCTCTTCCACATCCTGTGGCTACTCAGCCCTGGCAGATGGATCAGGCACCAGGCAATGAGAGCAAGTGTTGGGCACACAGGAGGGGTCTTGTGTTCTCATGAGCTCTTGCCTCCTTGTGTCCTCTGACCAGCTCCTGCCCACCTTCCCCTTTGTCCCAGCCCAGAAGCCTTTGTGATGATGGTCCTAGGATTGACTGTCTCTAATGAAACAAAGCCCAGCGGATGCACGGAAGCCTAACAACAAAAAGACCTGAATTATACTGAAAATGCAACTTGAGGAGATTCCTGAATGGAACCAGCAGAGAGACCCAGTGGAAGGCCAGGGCCACCCTGGGCCGGCAACTGCTGAACCTGTAGTCGACTGCACCTCATCTGAGGGGCAGTGACCCCAGCACAGTTGAGAAGTGAGTCAGATTTGCCTTCAGGGTGACACTGTGTGATCCACCTTCTAACTTAGAATCCTGTGGACCCCTCAGTGCTTGATGGTTAGTGGGGCTGGGCAGGCACTTGTTTTGGACAGTTTTCCCCAGGTATCTTGAGGCACATCCTCCTGTCCTGTGGCTCCATGGTTGCCTCCCATTCTTGGTAACTGTGTTGAGACGGCCAGTCTTCCCTTCTGTCTGGGAGGGCAGCGCCGTCTGTCTGTGCGTCCCCAAACAAGGTGCTTGTTGTCTGTCTGGGCTCTGCCCTCCATGACGACAGTTTTCCTGGCCTGTTTGGTGAGCTCAGCCATCTGCCTGTCTTTAGGAGAGGATACTGGAGGCCTGTGGGATCCTTGGGGTTGTGGGTGGTGCTGGCCCACTTGTGACAACATCCAGTGGGCCGCTCAGCTGTTGGCAGGGGGAACCTCACTGGGAGGGCTAGACACTGGCTGTCCTCATGCTTGGGCAAGGGTTTTCATGTGTAGCTCTTCAACTTCTGCTTGATCACTGTTTTCAGTACTCTACCTTCTCACTCTCCAGAAAGGAGTCTCAGGCTCCTGATAGCCCCATAGGTAAGGCAGGGGTGGGCCCTCCATACAACCTCAGCAGATATTCCATCCTCTGCTTTGGGCCTGCTTCCCCCCACCTCTAGCTCCTTGTGTTGCTTCTCCTGCACCCTGGAGGGCTCCGCAGTGGAACCAGCCTGCTCCTCCTTGGGCCCACCCTGAATGACTGGCCAACTTTGCTGTGTCTCATGAGATACTTACCTGTCACACATTCATGTTGTTTCTGACTTGCAGAATTTTGCTGCCCATGTGTATGTTTTGTTGGTGTTGGTTTGTCTTTATAAACAGTACACGCTGTCTTGGTGGGATCCTAAAGGGAGCGGGATGACTGATTGTGTTCACACTGCCATTGTTGACCAGAAATGCCCCTGCAGCTCTCCGATGCTGCCCCGTGACTGGCTGGTGGGATCTGTCCTCCCCACCACCCAGCGAGGACTCCAATCACTGCCAGCGCATCTGCCACTTCCTTTTCCAACTGTGTTCTTTCAATATCCCCAGTGCTTGAGGGAGAATAATAAAGGCCTTCCCTATCCTGGGTGGAAATTAGATTGTTTGGGTTATTTATGTTTATCACAAGTTGTTCTGCCCCATTAAATTTTATATTGTTGTTGTTGCTATAGACCCACAAAGTTATAAAGAGTGTACTATCTGCCTGAGAAAGGAATATGAGTAGTAAGAAAGCAGGCAGTGATTGGTGTCATGGAGACTTAGGGTGGCTGCCTGAAAAATGTCTCTGCACTCACACTCTGGGTGCTCCTAAAGCCTTCCACACAACACCCTGATGTGTTTGGATTGGTAACTTTATTTATTTATTGAGTCAGAGCCTCACTCTCACCCAGGCTGGCGTGCAATGTCAGTCATGTCTCACTGCAGCCTTTAACACCTGGGCTCGGGCGATCCTCCCATCTCAGCCTCCCAAGTAGCTGAGTGTACATGCACATGCCACCATGCCCGGCTTATAATAGGTTGTTTATTTTATAGGGGAAAGAAGTGTGTAGCAGTCTTAACAGTGACCCCAAGATCTGTGTTGATAAAGAAAATAGAGAACTATCTCTGAACATCTCCAGGGGAGTATTTGAAATCTTAAGTGATTTAGATGGAAGAAAGGATTTTTTTTTCAGCTCAGAATTTTGTTTTGTTTGTGCATTAGAAATGTCACTGATGGCCAGAAATATTATCCAGTAATGAATTTTTGCAGCATGATACCATTTGTGGTCTTTTTCTTTTATTACCAGCTTTGTGTTATATGCTTTAAACAAACCTATGTAGTATAAAAAGTATCCAGAGAGCCTGTGGACCCCTTAAATGGTGTCAAAGCACATGCAGCCAGGATAAAGGAGGCAACTTTTTGTCAAGTATATGTGTATTATAGTCTAACTGAAACTATTTTAGTTTTCAGTGATCACACTTGACCCTGATGTGATGTTTTGCCACACCAGTACTATGTCCTCTAGGAAGGACCATACCCATCTTTTAAGGCAGGTTCCATTTCTGGACCTCACAGCAAGACATACACAGTCACCCATGTTGCAGAAACAAACCCAGGCCTTCCTGTTCCCAACAGGGGGTCTCCTAAGTGGTTATTTGGGGCCAGGTATCTGACAATGTGAAGGTGGCTCAGAGGTGTCTCTTGGGCTATAGGTGTGTGGAAGAAAGGGAAAGAGGCTCTATTGGTTTTCTCAGGAGTCTGGGGAAAAGGCTGGCTCTTCTTTCAGTTCCACGAATGTCTACTGAGCACTCTATGTGGGCCATCCAGGGCAGGTCTTCTCAGGGCACTTTCCCTATGCCTTTCCCTCCCTCAGTTTCATCCTCTTTCCCTCTGCTCACCTGAGGCCCCATCCTTCCCTCCAGGTGTTTCTCATGCAGTCCTGGAGGTGGAGGCAGTCCTGGGGTGGTGGAAGACCAGATATTTATACTGGAACTTATGGAAGGTGCAGCCTGGGTTTTGCTGGAGGGGAGGTCACTACATCAGCTTTGCCCTAGCTTTGGCTGTTTTACTGTCTTTGAGAGAATCCACTTCTGCCCTTGTGGACACGCTATTCTGTTAATTCATCAATTCTGTTCTTCTCTCGATTCTACTTTCTTTGCATTTATTCTGATATTTTTGTAACTTTTTGGGGTTGAACATTTAGCTCATTAATGTGCAGCCTTTCTTCCTTTTTGATGTACACACTCAGGGTTATATGCATTGCTTCCCTCTGCTCCAGATGGAGCTGCTTTGGATAAGTTCTAGTTGGTAGTTTTTAATTTGTAAAGCATATTACATTAACACTTTATAAAGTCTTACTGTTTCTCAAGAGAGTTATTTTGAAATTTGTTCCGTGGTTCTTTTTTTCCTTGAAATAATGAAATATTTAGAAGTGTTTTTAACTTCTGAAAGTATGAAGTTTCCAAGTAATCTTTTTGTTATTGATTTCTAATTTACTGCATTACAGTTAGAAATTATTCAGCCTTTGAAGTTTGTTGAGACTTATTTTACGGTCAGTTTTTATGAATCTTTAATATGTGTTGGAGAAGAGTTTGTATTCTCTAGCTGTTGAGTGCTGGGTTCTAAATATGCTCATTAAATCAAACTTGCTGATTGTAAATTATATGGACAATTCGAAGATGTTAGAAGGCGACAGGTGCTCTGGAGGAAAATAAGCAGGTAGGGACAGGGAGATTCAGGAGGGTGGGCTCTTACCTTTTTTTTTTTTTTGAGTCAGAATCTCACTCTGTTGCCCAGGCTGCAGTGCAATGGCACACTCATGGCCATTGCAGCCTCAACCTGGGCTCAGCTGATTCTTTCTCCTCAGTCTTCCAAGTAGCTGGAACCACAGGCACATGCCCGGCTAATTTTTTTGATTTATTGTACAGATGTGGTCTTGCCAAGTTCTGCATTTTAAAATAGTGGTCAAGGAGGGCATCAGACTCATTCATTCATTCTTATCGATTGGACACTCTAGGGCCAGCGTCTGCTCTGGCACTTGGGATACATATATTTATGAATAAAACAGAATCTCTATATTTGGGGAGCTCATGTTATACTGGGAGAATGAGAGAACAGCCAATAAACACAGCAAATAAGTTGCAGAGCAAGACAGGCAGGCCCAGGGCTAAGGAGTGGAGGGGCTGTCGTTTTACACCAGTGGTTAGAGCAGGCTTCCTTGAGAAGGACAGCAGCAGGTGAAGGTCAAAGAATCATTAGGAGGAGTTACCAGGAAGCATTCTGGTGAGATGGAGCAGCTGGTGCAGGGGCTGTAAAAGGCCACCACAATCAGTTAAGCTTGCTCTTTGAGAGAAATGGGGGCTCTCAGAGACTCTGAGCAGAGAAGTGATACCACCTGACCTACCCCGTAGGGAGTGACACAGTGGCCATGTAGGACAGGGCATCCAGAGAGCAGGGGGATTCTCCAGAAGCAGGGGGCAGTTGTCCAGCCTGGGTGAACACAGTGGGAGTGGATCATTCAGTTTCGAGAAATATTCGACAGTGGGTGGGATTATTTAGATGACAGAAGAGTCAAGGATGACCCCAGCATTTTGTCTTCAAGCATCTGGATGATAAAGTTGCATTAATTGAGAACTCTGTGTTTAGTGGACCTGAGCAGGATGAGGAGTAAATACAACTGTTTCAAAGGCCCGCCCTGTTAGAGATGTTGAATAGGCAGCTGTGAGCCTGAGCCTGAACTTGGAGGGGACCTGGGCTAGGAGCTTAAAACAGAGAGACAGTATTGAAATGAATGCTAGGAGGGAGTGATCTCCATGCAAAGTCCGTAAAGTAGACTTTGTTTCTATTTTTTTTTTTTTACAGACAGTGTTTGCTCAGAGTTGACTGTGCATTTTCTATCAAATCCAAGTTTGTAAAGTGTTAGTGTTTCCCAAGAGAGTTATTTGCTCCAGGATCTCCTTGTTGGGTAGTGAGAGTGAGTGTGCGTCCCCTACACTGTGGATCTGCTGATAATTATAATAACATAATGATAAGGGCACTGACAGCAACAGATCCCATCATTCGTCTAAGTACTGTATGTTCACTGGCATTTAATTCTCCTGAGGAGGTCTCCTAATAGGTACAATTTAGGAAACTGAGGCTGGGAGGCTAAATCACTTTTTTTTTTTTTTTGAAACAGCATCTTACTCTCTCACCCAGGCTGGACTACAATGACACAATCACGGCTCATTGCAGCCTCAACCTCCTGGGCTAAGGTGATCCTTCTGCCTCTGCCTTCTGGGTAGCTGAGACTATAGGCATGTGCCCACAGGCCTGGCTAATTGTTTGATTTTTGATTTTTGTAGAGACAAGGTCTTGCTGTGTTTCCTAGGCTGTTCTCAAACTCCTGGGCACAAGCAATCCTCCTGTCTCAACCTCCTAAAGTGCTAGGATTACAGGTATAAACCACTGTGCCTGGCCTAAGTCACTGTTAAACAAGCTTCCCAGGTGACTCTTCTAAACAAAACTCTGAACCAACCAACTCTTCTTATAACATTCCACATTTTCAAGTGCCTACTGAATTACTCCAGCTCCCATTGACCATAGAGCCCTTGAAAGATGCGTCCTTATTGCTTCCAGAAAGGCAACCCTCTTCAGCTCTGCCTTTGTGCTGCCCTCTCTTCTCCTCTGCCAAGTGAAAGAAACATCTTCTATTTTTAAATATTTCGACTGTTACTGTTAAGTAATAGTGGTTCCTACTTTGGTCCAGCTGCTAGGTGAAATACATAACTAAATGTTTGGAGGTTGCTAAGAAGGAAATTCTGAAATGTGTTCTTATGTAAACTTGACCTTATATAACTGAAATGGCAAGAACAATTGCAGGTGAGATTAGTTTCCTTCCTAGACCACTGAAACTATTTTTAATTATCAGGTAATATATTTTTATCCATTGAATCTAGGGTAATCATATAGCTTTCAGAGAGTAACTTGTGATACATGCTGCTGTGAACAGGCTGGAGAGGCAGGCTACAGTGGTTTGAGGGAGGTGGTGTTTCAGGGGGTGTGACCAGATTTGAATCCTGGTGACCACACTTATTGGCTGAGGACTGGGCAAGCAGCTAAGGACTCTCCAGCCTGTGTTCTCCCATCTATGACATGGGGTCTCCACTGGAACCTGCTTCATGGGGCTGTGTGATCTAAAGCAAAAACACTTTTAATTGGTGTTCAGTAATAAAGCATTTGTTTTTTGTTATTGTTTTTGTTTTATGACTTTTGCATTATCATTGTATAGACACGGAATTCTTTTCCAGTAATTCCTTGTCTATAATATTATTATAGCAGTACCTCAGATGAATGGCTCTGTCTGTCATTTCTGGAGGTCATGTGTGTCTTTAGTGGCTGCATTTATATATGAGAACTTAAAGCACACTTCACCATTTTTTTTTGTATGGGGTAAGGCCTGGTTCTATTTATAGTTTTCAGGAAGTACATTTGTGCACTTCTTGAAAGCCAAGTTACCAACTAACTGCATGCCAGGTTTTTATTTTCAGCTCTTGCTCAATTTGAGCTTACAAATATTTCCAAAAGACAATTTTTCTTCTTGGAGGATATAGAACAAATTAGAAGCATTAAAAAATTTTTCTAAAGAGCTTTAAGGATAGTTCTGAAATAGGGAGTAAGGGAAAAATCTAACACATGCTTTGTCAAATCACAGAGCAAAGGACTGCAGATGGTTTTGCTACCTCTAGATAGAACCCTAGCTGGTACAGGCGGCACACAGGAATGAATGTATGTATTCAGAATTCCATGAGAATAACATAATGGGCTGTCATAAAAGCCAGGGAAATGGAAGTGGATGTTTCTAAACTGGCCTCGCTGTGGCACAGTGGTGTCATTCCTGGGGTGGGAGAGATCATCATGGAGCTCCTTACAGCAGCAAATTTAGAGTCACATTTGGATTTAATGCTGGCATGGAAGAACTTTATTTTCTGTTGGAATGCATTTTTTTTTTTTCTTGAGTTGGAGTCTCACTCTGTCGCCCAGACTGGAGTGTAGTCACCGCAGCCTTGGCCTGCTGGGCTCCGGCGATCCTTCCGCCTCAGCCTTCCAAGTAGCTGGAACTACAGGGGCATGCTACCATGCCCGGCTAATTTTTGATTTATTGTAGAGATGAGCTCTCGCCAAGTTGCCCAACCGGGTCTCGAACCCGCGGGCTCAGGCAATCCACTCACCTCAGCCTCCCAGGGCGCGGGATTACAGGCTGAGCCACCGAGCCTGGCTGGAATGCATTTTTGATTAAAGCTTTATCTGCACTGTTGATATAGCTTATTATTCAGAAGAAAAACCATGTAAGTGATCTACTAGGGAAAGTCTTATTTCTTCAAAGTCATTATTTTCAGCTCATCATTTAATAGGACTTTTTGAAAAAATATGCACCAGAAGAGAATCAAATCAAGTTGTGTACTTCATAAAATGACTCTCCTTCAATGATGACTTTGGTTGAAAAATGAGATTTTTGAATTTATCATACATTTCAAGGAATCCTTAAAAGAATGGAAATAGCTGTTCCCCAGTTTGAAGTTTTCATGTATCCAACTCTCAGTGCACATTGAAGTGCAAGTGGAGGTGACTCATTTGATATGGTTGGGTCCAGGCCTTTTGGTTGGTGCTGGGGAACACTGAAAGGGACATAAGTAGCCACTGTGACCCTCCTAGAGAGTAACAGAGACTCAGGAGCTCTCCTCCCACTCTCTTGCCTATATTTGTCTTGTTTTGTTTGTTGGTAACCCCCATTAAATATGTGGATACTTTTTAGCTTTGTTGGTTGGAGCTGTGATTTTTTTCAGAGGGTTTCCTAAAACGATTTCAGCTTCTTTCCTGGTGTGGCATCAGCTGACACCATTGTGACTGTTTCTTCTGTCCATGGACTCTTACTTTCCTCCACAGTTTATGTCAGAGAACCAATTGATGTCCTCGTTGCACTCACCTCCTGCATATCTCCTCTTTATGTTTCTAAGTTATGTCTGATAGTAGAAGCAAGAACTCTCACGCTGATCTGGCTCTCCTTGATGTAGAGAAAATATTGAGGCAATTGAAAATGGGGTGCGTAAAGGGGTACAGCAGGTGGGAAGTTCTCTGTGTGTCTCTCCAGCTGATCAGATGTTCCTTCCAGTAGAATTAATTATGTGGAAGGGCTTGCAAGTCAAAGGCTCTACCTTGATTGTTAATGACAAAATGGCACAGGACCACCTGCCTTACATGGTAACAATGTCAGCTCCCTGGCTTTTATAGTTACAGAAGACAGAGCTAGTGAGGGAACCTGGTTGAAGGGTACGTGGAACCTCTCTGGGTCATCTTTGCAACTTCCTGGTAATCTATAATTTTATTTTAATTTACAATATTAGTGGGAAAAGTATGTTTTTAAAAAATATGACTCATTTCCTGTCTGTGCTATTCATTCCATGGGATTAGAAGTTTAAAAGATGGTGTTAATTGATGAAACAAAATCATTAGTGTTTATAATTGTTGAAGCTTGATATGTGTATTATTTTATTCCTCTGTTCAATTTTGTGTGTCATTGAAGGTTTTCATAGTGGAAAATTTGTTTAAATGCTACAGACTGGTTCCTGAGAGCCTTCTTCAACTGGAATCTTCTCCATGTTTTCTTCCCCAAATAAGCACAAACTGCTCACACTATAGGTTTTGTCAGCTACACCTAAATCAGTAATCCCTTTGATATCTCCAGTCTTTATTATCATCTTCCTCTTTGCCTTTGAATAACATTCGATATATAGTTTTCTAGTTCTTTTTCTAACTTTTTTAGCTCAATGCTTATTTTATTTGTTTGGATTCAGTTTTTACTTACTTATGTGTATAAGACTATAAATTGCTCTCTGAGCTCAACTTTAGGTAAATCCTAATTTTTTTTTTTTTTTTTTGAGTTGAGGGTCTCACTCTGGCACCTAGGCTGGAGTGCAGTGGCATGGAGTGCAGTGTATAATCACTGCTTACCCCAGCCTTTGTGGAGTCTGTGGTGATTCTTCTTCCTCATTATTCCAAGTGGCTGAGACTACAGACATACGCCACCACACCTGGCTAGTTTTTAAATTTTTCGTAGAGACAAGGTGTCGCTATGTTGCTGGTCTCAAACTTCCAGACTCAAGCCATCTGCCCACCTCAGCCGCCCAGCCTGAATCCTAAAATTTTTGATATGTGATGTGTTCATTATTTATAAATTTTTTTCACCTTCATTTAGAATTTGAAGTATGTAAGTGAAAGACATTCATTTTTCCTATAGTTGGATTTTTGTTTCTACTTGTTTTATTAATTTCTAGTTATCTTGCAGTGTATTCTACATTATTTGGAAAATTTCCGTATTCTTTATGTGGATTTGAATTTTGTAAATGGGAGATTGAAAAAAACATGTAAATTATTTTTTATTATTTGGGATTGGGGATTATATGAGGTCTGAGTTAAAAGTCTGTCTCTCAGTTGAAGTGTTAATTATATTATGCAAATCTTCTATGCCTATTTTTTGTGTAGTTGCTCTGTCATGAGTGTACAAAAGCAAGTTCAAGTTTACTGGTAATGTACTGTTTGTTTCTTGTTTTTCTGCATTCTGTGTTTTGTTTTTGTTTTGCTGTTTGGTACACACGTTTATAACAATTATATCTTCTTTGTAAGTTGTGTACTTTGTAGTTAGGAAATGGGCCTATATCTTGTTTAGTATTTGGTATTGGCTTTAATCTTTGTGATATTGACATCTTACTCACATTTTGATTTATTTCTATTTACTTGTCAGGGCTTCTTTCTAATCCAGTCTGAGTATTTTATTCTGGATGCCTTTTTAAAAAGTATAGTATATTGTTCAGTTTTGTTTTTTACCCAACATGATACTTTTCATGTGAATATATTCCCTTTATGTTTGGTGATACAACAGATATATTTGGTTTTAAGATTTCCATCCAGTTTTATGTTCTATTTTCTGTTTTTAATGCTTTTTTTTTTTTAACTTCTTGTAATGGGCTTTCTTGCCTTTTTTTTTGGTTTAGTGTGTGTGATTTGTTTTCCTTCTGGTGGTTTGGAAGATTATATTCTCTTTTTAGATCTTATTGTGGGAACATTTATAAGCTCATATATTTTACCAAAACTCTGGTTTCTTGTTGTGGGAGAGATTAGAAAATGAGTACATATACTTTTCCTAGTTTTTTTCTCTTTGTCTTTTTGATTTTGTTAGTGGCAGGGTTATTCTTAGATCTGGTGATCTTCTTGATAGTATATGAAAATATACTTAGAGTACCATTTATTGATTTATTAACCTAAAAATGGTTATTGATTTATAGTGGTTATTGAGAAAATGAGTTCATTGTTTCTTCCCCAACATTTTGGTTTGTTTGGTTGCTATTTCCATTTAAAATGCAAGGAATTTTAAGTTAGCCTCAAGATTTCTGAAAGTTGGGTCTAAAGATCTAGTCACTTTGATGATCACCAAAGGGAGTAGAAGGGCCTCTTGCTTTTTCCAAGTTTTTAAGAGGGTGCTGCAGGCTTCTGGAGACCCTCCTCCTGTGCTGTGTTCAGTCTTTGCTGCCAGCCAGGGCCCCCTACAGAGTCACGTGGAACAATGTCCTCCTCCCAGCCCTTAGGCCCAGCAGTCACAGTCAGGACCCTGCCTTTGGTCTTAGATGCCTGTGGGTTGCTGCTGAGTCCTTGGTTTGACTATGGAAGTTCCCTTTTTGAAATGAGAGCTTTAGGTGAACTCCTTTTGGGATTGGGGATTATATGAGGTCTGATAATTAAGTTTGCAAACTTAATTAAAAAAGAAAAAAGTGCAACATACCTCATTGCTGAACATCACTATGGTCACCTTTGAAGTGCTCCATTTGGGAAGCTTTGCACCAACACCAGTTCCTAGTCCACCCACCAAAGCAATTTTGGAACTCTTTTTCTGGAATGGCCATCAGAGCTATCATTGTACTACCCTTGATGTACTGAATGTCCTCAAAATGTCTTTCTTTCATATTTTCTTTCTCTTTGGGTAAAGAAAAAAGTCATCAAGGGCTGGATCAGGTGAGTAGGAAGAATGTTGCAATATAGTTATTTGTTTACTGGCTAAAAACTCCCTCACAGACAGTGTTGCATGAGCTGGTGCATTGTCGTGATGCAAGAACTCCTTTGGCACCATTTTTTGCACACACCTTTCTCATGTCAAGATTTTCAGTTAAGATTTTCCTGTTTCTCTATCTATGTTTATTTGGTCTGCTGTGCTTCTTATAGTCAGCTGGCAATTTTGATGTACAATTTAATGAGTGTTTGCAATGTTTTCATTAGTTCTGCTCATTACTGTCCATCCTGACCTCGCTTCATGAGTGATGCTTTCTCTCCCTTCAGACAAACATTTAATCCACTTGTACAATGCTGTTTTCTTCACAGCATTATCCTCATAAACTTAGACTAAAGTGTCCCTGATTTTACTTCCACTCTTACCAAGTTTAACAAGAAATTTAATGTTTGTTCATTGCTCTAATTCAAACTCTGACATTATTATGAAGGTACACAAAAGCATGCAACAATAACGAATGCTCCTTAGTAAGACATTGCCACATGTTGACATGAACGCAGCTGAGACATTGATATACCAAGGTTATGAAACTTTACTGAGTTGTTTGTATAGTGCTGCCAATGTAAGCACATGGTATCAGGTTTATGAACTTAACTGTCAGACCTTGTATATTGATGGGGAGGGAAAATGTCATGAAATAGAATAACCTGTCTTTTGCTACTTATTTCTCTTCTGTCAAACCAAGGATTATGTTAGAAATTGAGAATAATATGAGGTGACTCAGTAAGACCCTCTTTCTTGTGCAGGTTGTGAACTTGCTGAGGAAGACAACCGAGTTAGGCAGATGGATCCCCAGAGCATCTCCTTCTCATTGGAGTGTCCACCCTGGCAAGAGGAAGGACAGTTAAATGCACCCTTTCTTGTCCTCCTTTCCAGTGGGGTCAGGCACTCACAGGAGGAAGGAGTGCAGAGGGGCAGAGCAAAGGCTAGAAGATCTGGCTGGTGGAGCTTCACTCTAGGGAAGGACACCTTTAAAGACTACCTTCCTGAAAAGGCATTTGATTTGAAAGGAAACTTATCGAGTGTTCCTACTCTAAATGTTTGGCACAAAATCAATTTTAAAAACTAGATTACTTGAAGCCTTCACTTCTCCCAAAGGCTTTGATTGTGAGTGGTCTGTGGCATAGCAGGTGTGGACTCTGCCTCTAGGAATCCTGAGAGGGCGAAATCAGGGCTGTCAGAGTGTCTGCCTCATCCTTCTTGTCACCCTCATCATCCTCAGCACTCTTTAAAGGCAGTAAGATTAGAAAGTCAGCTTTTAGTGCCAATGTTTTTTGAAGACTTTTTCCTTTTATTTTTTTCTCTAGGAAGATGTATAAGAGCATTTCATTTTAATTCTTGAATGGGATTTTCTATATAAGTACTACATATATATGTACATATGTAAGTATGTGTGAATATATGTGTGTGTATATATAAACATGTGTGTTTTTATATTCATTGGTGTGGAAAATGTTCACAGTGATGACTGGAGAAAAACTGTGCATAATATGGTCCTAATTAGGATGTTTAAGCTATCTAAAATATAAGCATATGCACATACATATACTTAAGCATTTATATATTTGACTTTTTAAACGAATGAAGGTCTAATGTGTTGCAAAATATTTTTTTAAAATGTAGTTGCACGGCCGGGCTCAGTGGCTCAGCCTTTAATCACGCGCTTTGGGAGGCTGAGCTGAGTGAATTGCCTGAGCCCGCGGGTTTGAGACCCGCCCAGGCAACTTGGCGAGACCTCATCTCTACAATAAATCAAAAAAATTAGCCGAGTGTGGTAGCGCGCGCCTGTAGTTCCAGCTACTTGGAAGGCTGAGGCGGAAGGATCACCGGAGCCCAGTAGGTCGAGGCTGCGGTGGCCGGGAACGGCCACTGCACTCCAGTCTGGGCAACAGAGTGAGACTCCAACTCAAAAAGAAAAAAAAAAAATGTAGATGCACAATATGAATATACCATAACTTTTAGGAGTTGAGTCAAAGAAATGAATACTTGTTTAGGGACTTTAATGCAAAATGCCAAATTGCCTTCCTTTTATTTATTCAGGGTGATTTTTGATGAACCAAGATTCACAGAGACTTTCTTATTGCTGCCACTGACCATATTATGCACAGTTTTTCTCCAGTCATCACTGTGAACATTTTCCACACATGTTTATATATATATACACACACATATATATTCACCCATACTCACATATGTACATATATATGTAGTACTTATATAGAAAATCCCATTCAAGAATTAAAATGAAATACTCTCATACATCTTCCTAGAGAAGAAAATAAAAGAAAATACTTTGGGGGTTTTTTGGCGGGGGGAGAGTGTTGTTATTGCTTGTGTTTTGGTTGATGGAGTTAGGGGTGACTTTACCTGAGAGATCTGGAAGGAGTTCTGGCATTTCCTAGGCGGATGTCTCCCAGTGTTGCTGCGCTGAGTGTTGTTTCCAGAGGAGAGAAACAGAGTCCAGGGGATAGTGCTTCATTGCCGTTCCTGGAGCCACACGCATCCTGAGCCCTCACCCTCTTCAGATTCTGTGAGGTTGGCGATGGTCTTTGATGCTCTCCTCCACTGGACTGTCCCATGCCACTCCCCTTAGTTTTTCTCCTGGAAGTCCTGATGATGGGTTTTCTGGTGTAAGCAGGTCAGGAGTTTTGTTGCTGGAGACGGGATAGTCACACTATCAGAACTGTTGTAACTGTGGATAAAGGCTCTTTGGAATAGAAAAGAGATGGGTCTTCAGAACCCAAATGAATACCAGATGCAGCAGCAGACTCATTTGAGGTGGGCTTGTAGGGCCCAATCCTTGAGTGAGTGGTTGAATTTCTGTAGCAGCCTTCACAGTACAGAGAATGAGGGGCGCCAGTGCCACGCGTCGAATTAGGTGCTCAGATTTGCATCTGATGGTCGCCATTGACCTATTGTTTTTTGTAGAGTATGGTTTTTTTCAGCCCCTACTGAGGATGAGTCAGCAGCATTTCTGCCAGGAAGTAGCATCTACCTGTGTCACCGTGGCCCTGGTCTTCCCTTCCCTGGCCCCCGGTTTTCCCATTGTGGGGCTGGTGAGCCATGCCTAGTCCCTCCTCCACCTCACTCTGGTCCGTTCCCTTTAGCACTGTGGCCACCTCATATTTCTGGAACTGTCCTGGGTTCCAGGGATACCATAAAGAGCAACCCAGACCCCATGCCTCCTCCTCCACCCTGGTGTTTTCATGAACGAATGATTAGAGGAGCAGACAATAAGCAAGTGAACAGTCAGTGGGCTAGAACCCAGATAGTTACAAAGGCTGGTTTTGCTTTTTGTTTTTTTGTTATTGTTGTTGTTGTTGGTTTTGTTTTGTTTTTGTTTTTGAGTTGGAGTCTCACTCTGTCGCCCAGACTGGAGTGCAGTGGCCGCTCCCGGCCACCGCAGCCTCGACCTGCTGGGCTCCGGCGATCCTTCTGCCTCAGCCTTCCAAGTAGCTGGAATTATAGATGCATGCTACCACACCCAGCTAATTTTTTTTTTTTTTAATTGTATAGATGATGTCTTGCCTGCCCAGGCGGGTCTCAAACCCGCAGGCTCAGGCAATTCACTCACCTCAGCCTCCCAAAGGCGTGGGATTATAGGCTGAGCCACTGAGCCCGGCTGCTTTTTGTTTTTTCAAACTAGTCTTTCCTAAATGTTTGCTGATCCTGGGTGATTGGTATCAAAGAGCAAGCTGGATGGGGCATATTGATGGGTCATCTTACCTGGTGGGCAGGGTCACTTCCTGGAGATCCCAGCTGCCATTGTCTGTTATCCTATTCTGTTGGCCTGATCTGTCTGCCCAGAGCGGACCCTGTCAACTCCTTCCTAGGGATACAGACCTGGCTCCCACAGTCCTAACTTCTTGGTGTGTCAGCTTTCATTGCCCCCGTTCACTGCCCCTGTTTCATCACGTAACTGGTGTGGCCTGTCCTCAGCTTGATAGCACTAAGTCTGGGAAATCTGGGGGTGGGTCGGAAGGAAGGGGTGGTACCACATGGGGGTGCGGAAGGGATATGGGAGTCACATGCTGATTGTAGCTGAGACTTCCCAACCTCAGAGGCCTCTGGGCCGTCCTGGCCTCCAGACCAGACCAGCATGGTCTCAGCTCTCTGTTCAGCTGACCCCTAACCACCTTCCAGAATTCTATGGTGTTTGTCTCCTTGTGGGATCTGTGTTCTTAGAAAGATTTATGCCTCCCCTTTTCTTCCTGTCTCCCTTTCTTCCTGTCTCCCTTTCTTCCTCTCTTCTTCCCTTCCTTCCTTCATTCCTATACTGTTCTTAGAGTGGGTTTTTAGAAGGGCATAGGATCAATGCCCTCAGCCTCTGTCCTTTACAAGAAGCAATTTTTTAAATGTCAAGGATGAATCCCCTCCCCCTGACCTTAGCCAACAGGCTGTCTGATATAAAAACCTTTTAAACTTAATTTCACAATTAAAGCTAGAGATTATTTTGACTTCAATATACTCCAGAAACTTAAAGCATCTCAGTTCACTATCACTTTTATCTGTTTCTTTGTAAAAACACTTTTTACTAGGCTTCAAAATTAAAATCTTCATGAAACAAACAAAAAGCTATCTTCCCTATGCTTTCATTTATTACCTTAAGGGACTTTAAGAAGTCTTCAAGAGCACTTTTCATATTTAAAGGAGATTTTATTTAAAATGACCCTCTGCTCAATGAAATGAGTTTTGTAAAATGTTAGACTGTGGAGAATGGACTGTTTTTTATCTTCACACTGACGTCTGAGTGTACATTCAGTGCCTACAGAGTGTTTAACTGCTCTCAAAGATGCCTGTCAGTGATGGATGTTGCCACTACCGTTTGTTTGTTTTTGGCTTTTTCTTTGATGGCTTATTTTTTAAAGAAAAGGAATGAGCAGCTATAAAAGTCCTTGAGGATATTTTAAGATGCTGGATTCTGGGGAATGTGTTATATGGCTTAAGAATGCCTGACAGCTCAATAAAAGCATAGTGGGGAAGTTACTGCCTGGGGTTTAGAGCTGTTTTGCAGCTTCAGCTACTGAATAATTGGGGTTAGAAACCACAGCCCTTGTTTTAGACAGAGCCCCAAGAATCAGAGTCTCTGTAGTTGTCTGGTGACCTTATCATGGAAGTTAAGCAAAATGAGGTAAGAAATGAATGAGATGGCGTTTTCGTTTTTTGTTGTTGTGTTAGAGACAGAATCTCGGTCTTGCTCTTTTACCCAGGCTGGAGTACAGTGGCATAGTCGTAGCTCACTCACTACAGAGTGGAACTCTTGGGCCCAAGCAATCCTCCTGCCTCAGCCTCCCAAGTAGCTGGGACTACAGGTGCACCACCATGCCTGCCATGCCTGGCGACTTTTTTTTTTTTTTTTTTTTGTAGAGATTAGGACTTGCTATGTTGCCCAGGCTAATCTTAAATTCTTGGCCTCCAGTGATCCTTCTGCCTTGGCTTTCCAAAGCACTGAGATTACAGGTGTAAGCCACAGCGCCTGACCAATTTTTTAAAATTATTTTTTGTAGAGACAGGGGTCTAGTTATGTTGCCCAGGGTGGCCTAGAACTCCTAGCCTCAGACTATTGATCCTCCCCACTTGGTCTTCCAAAGCCCTGGGATTATAGACCTGAGCCACAGAGCCCTACTGGAATGGCATTTTCAAATGCAGATTTCATTGATGTTTCTTTTATCTCCACATAAAACTCAGTGCTGTTGACTTCTTCATCCTTATTTAACTGAACTCCATCAAGATGATGTGGAAGCCTGAACTGTCCTGGGGATCATCACTGTTAGTAACAGGGCTTTCAGGAGAGTCTTGGGGCAGGGCCCTCGGGAAGAACATTCCTTTATTATTTCCAGCATTCTGAAAGGTGTGTTTTATAGTGCTATTTGATTTTGTATTGTGAGGGCAACAATTCTGGTTTATGATATTAAAAATAAGATGAGAGAAACAATATATTTATTTCCTTCTGCCAGAAATTTTCATTTAAATTAATTTTGAATAGGTCAATTTAAAATGGGATTTAAATGAATTTTTTTTTGTGAGAAAGTGCTTAAAGCTAGGTGATTTCATCATGCATCAATGCTTCTAATTTACAGTTATAGTAGCATTTAAGATTACTTCATCTAGTCTTTCAAGAAATGTATAACAGGACAGAACAAGCCAATGTCTACACTGCTTTTTTTAGATAACATATATAAAGAGCCCTCAGTATTTGTGGAGTGTGTTTCAAAGCTTCTGTGATAGGGTTAATGCTGACAATATTCTTTGTGATCAGTCTGGTAAAGGAATATTGCCTTTTCTTGTTCCTCCCTCAAAGAAGTCACACGGGGTTTTCACAGGGAGGTTCCAGGACCCTCGCCCCAGCTGTGTCATGAGTGCAAAACTCATGTTGGTCATTGTATAAGTGTTGTTCTTATTGTACCTGTTGAGAGTAATCCATTACTAGAAGCAAGTCAGGAGGGCTTATCTCTAAATAAGTCCCCTGCCCCTTTGCTCATAAGCCAGCTACTAAATTTATAGTGAAGCCATTCACCACTAGCAAAAAACAAAATTGAGAGTAGGGGTTATCATTGAGGTGCTTTCTTTTAAAAACTAGTTTTGCCATGTATGTATGTTTCCTCAGTCAGCATATGGTTTAGATGTACTTTTCTGAGATTTTAGAAATTGAAATCATACTGACAGTCTTCTGTAGCTTGCTCTTTTTTTAACTCAATATTTTTTCTAAGATTTATTCATGTCATTCCATGTGGCTGTAATTCACTCATTTTCACTGCTCAATTCAGTTCTACACTCTTAATATTCTATAGTTTATCTGTTGCTCTGCTGATTGTATTTGGGCTATTTCTGGTTAATGCAGCTTATGATAATGAATATTCTCATACCATTCTCCTTATGTAGATGTTCCGGAGTTTTTCAAGTATGGCTGTACCTAGGAGAGAAAGTGCTATTGGGTCTCAGACCAAGATTTAGCTCTATATGAAAAAGCCAACTGTTTTCCAGAAGGCTCTTTCTCATTTATACAGCTGTTGCTGCAATGCCCTTGGCTCCCTGTCTCTCCAGCCCTTGGTCATGTCAGAATTGGGTGGGTGTAAATTGGGGTCTTTTGGTGGTGTGACTCGCCCTTCCTTGATTAGTAACGTGGTCAAGTATTGGATCCTTTTCCCTCCACCATTAGGTTCCTCCTTCTGTGAAAAGCCTTTTCATGTTTTCTGCTATTGTCTTTTTCTTACCAGTGTATAGGAGTTACTTATATGTTATGAATACAGGTTCTTTGTCCATTTATGTGTTAAAGTTTCTCCTCCTGGATTTATTTTTTCACTTTTTAAGCTGTCTAATGAGCAGAAAATTTTAATTTAAGTGTAGTCAAATGTACCCATTTTGTCTTTTGTGGTAAGAAGCACTTTTTGCATCTTAAGTTTTTCAAAATATTTTCCAATAGTGTTCACTAAAAGTTTCAAAATTTTACATTTCACATTTGAGTCTTAGCCCACATGGAATTAATTTTGGCCTGTGGTGTGAATAGGGATGAATACCATTTTTTTTTCTGTATAATAAATATCTGTCCCAGCAGCATTTACTAAATACTCTGCTTTTCCATAGTAATCTGCAAAGGACCAGCCTCCGCCTTCTTCAGGAGTATCTTGGCTGCTTGTGGGTTTATTCTCCCATATATTTTATAGCCAACTTTTAAGATTATGAAATAATTAGCCGGGCGTGGTAGTACACGCCTGTAGTTCCAGCTACTTGGAAGGCTGAGGCAGAAGGATCGCCGGAGCCCAGCAGGTCGAGAGCAGCCACGGCAGTCCAATCTGGGTGACAGAGTGAGACTCCAACTCAAAAAAAAAAAAAAAAAGGATCATGAAATACCTTGCATTGGATCTGTAGATTTCTTTGGAGAGACAATCATATCCTTTATAATAGTAAGTCTTCTTTTCCTTGAATATGAGCTATCTCTTCATAACTTATTTTGGTCATTTAAAAATGTTTTCAGCAATATTTTGTGTTTTCAGCAATATTTTGTAACTTTTATCCATAAAGATCTTTCCCTTTTTTTTTTTTTTTTAAGATTTGATTCTAGATACCTTGTGGTTTTTAACATTAGGTTTTCAGCTGAGCATAGTGGCTCACACCCGTAATCCCAGTACTTTGAAAGGCCAAGGCAGGAGGATTACTTGAACCCAGAAGTTCAAGACCAGCCTGAACAACAACAACAAAAAAACAAAAAACCTCAAAAAATTAGCTGGGTATGGTGGTATGTGCCCGTAATCCCAGTTACTTGGGAGGCTGAGGTGGGAGGATCCCCTAAACCCAGGAGGTCAAGGCTGTGGTAAGCCACTGCATTCCAGCCTGAGTGACAGAATGAGACCTAACTTAAAAACAAAAGCAAAACAAATAATAGGTTTTCTACTTGTTGCAGTATATTTAGATGAAAGTAGATTTTTAATATTGATCTTATCTAGCACCTTGTTAAATTTCCTCATTAGTTCAATTAATTGCTCTGTAATTCTATTTTTTTTTTTAGAGGACGTTTAGGTGGAGTTTTGTATTGGCAGTCATAGAATCTACATCATGACAGTTTTCTTCCCTTTTTGCTTGTATCATTATGTCATCTCTCCCCTCTGAGCCAGTGTTGGCTAGAAGCTTGTCTTGTTCAGGGTTCACCATTAAAAGCAATATTTGCTATGTCTTTTTTTATAGATATTTTTTTTCAAGTTAAAGAAGTTCTTTTTTATTCCTCATTTGCTAAGAGCTTTTAATAAATAGTTGTGGGATTTTATCATGTGCTTATCTTCACGATGATGATCATAATGTGAATTATATATACAGATGCTATATACAGAGGTTGCTTTTCTTATTCTAAAGCACCACTTGTTTTGGTCTGCTGTCTTTTGTAAAAACTGCTAGATTAAGCTTGCTCATAATTTATTTGGGACTTTTGTGGCCATATCCATAACTGAGACTATAATTTTTCTGTCATCTTTATTCTGTCTTTGTCTAGTCTTGTATCAAGACTTTTTTTTTTTTAATTCTTACCTCATAGGATGAACTCAGGATTGCACTTCTTTTTGTATTCTCTAAAGAGTTTTTTTTTAAAACGGAATGATCAGTTAGTAGAAAGTTTGCTATCACTGCCTTTAAAATGAACTTTGTGGAAAGATCTTAAAGTATTGATTCAATTTAGTCTATAACTATAAAGTTACTCAGTTTTTTGTTTATTTTTTGTCAACTTTGGGAAGTTATATTTTTCTAGAAGTTTGTCTATTTTAATGTAGGTTTTAAAACTTACTGTATTTTTAAAATTTTTTAAATATCTGTCATATTTGAAGTCAAGTGACTTTTTAAACTGCTGATGTGCTGATGTTTTTAATTTGTGCCTTTTCTCTTATTTGCTAAATCACTCTTTTCAGAAGTTTGTTTCACTAATTTTTTTCAGAGTCAATTTTTTATTATGTTGCTATTTGTGAGTGTATGTAATGATTATTTTTCATTTCATTTATATATTTTTCATATGTTTTCTTTGGATTTATTCTGTTATTTTTCTCTTTGTATTTCCTAAAGTTATATTTTGCTTATTTATTTGTATCCTTATTGTCAAATTTAAGCATTTAAGGCTGTCCATTTTCCTCTAAGAATAGTAAGTGCAAGTTTTTCCACATAGTTTTTTCATTATCTTTCCATTCTCTCTCTCTCTCTCTCTGAACTGGTTGTAATTTCTTCTTTGGCTCATAGATATTTAGAAGTGTAATTTTTTTAAAAAAATTGAACTTTGATCATAGAATCTTAGACACACTCAGTGGTGGAGAGAGCTGTAGAGTGAGCCCTGAGGCTCCCAAGAGTGAGTGAGGTTACTTCAGGGAGGCCAGTGCCTCTGGGGCTTGCATTTAGGCATCTCTAACCACCCATCCCCTCCCAGCCCCTATTCCCTCCTCCCTTCGCCCTCCTAACCCTTTAGAATCAAATCCCAGTTGTTATTTCATCTAGAGCTGTTTTAGTGCCACTAACAAGATAGGGACTTTTTGTTTTAAACAAAATAATACCATTTTCGTATTCAGATGAGATGAACAGTTTTGTTGTTGTTGTTGTTGATTTGTGTTTTTTTGAGTTGGAGTCTCACTCTGTCGCCCAGACTGGAGTGCAGTGGCTCCTCTCGGCCACCGCAGCCTCGACCTGCTGGGCTCCAGCGATCCTTCCTCCTCAACCTTCTGAGTAGCCAGAATTACAGGCATGCGCTACCATGCCTGGCTGATTTTTTTATTTATTGTAGAGATGAGGTCTCGCTGCCTAGACGGATCTCAAACCTGTGGGCTCAGGCAACCCACTCACCTCGGCCTCCCAAAGGTGCGGGATTACAGGCTGAGCCACCGAGCCCGGCTATGAGCAGTTTTTTAATGTGGTCACATCTTCATTCAATGTTTATATGTCTCTGATGGTGTTTAAATAACACTTCTTAGTTTGTAATTTGGGGTCCAAACAGTGTTTATACGTGGGTGACAGGTGCCTATCATGAAGTCCCCAGTTAATTCATAGGTATCTCCTCCCTACCTTTTCTTTTAAACCCTTGCAGTTTATCTGTTTAAGATACAAGGTTGTTTGTCCTACAGAGTTTTCTTTCCTATGTTCTAAATTTTCCTTAATTTTATCTTCATTGTGTCATTTAAGATGTTCCTTTGTTGTCTGTGTTTCCTGTAAATTAGTTGTTAGATCTAGAGATTTGGTCAGAGTCAAGCTTAATTATTCTTGGCAAGACTGGATACAAGATGCAGTGGTGTGCTTTTATCGGGAGGTGACCAACTGTACCTGTGTTTGTGTGTATCTGTGTGTTTCTAACAGCCTTACAATTATTTTTGATGGATCTTGCCCCCACCCCAACGACTGTTTTGGAAGTTATATACTCTACTTCTGGTTGTTAACTGTGAAATGTTACTGTATGAACTTAAAATGACCAAAGTTCTATTTTATGCCCAGCCTCCATAGCACAGTATGTTACAGATGCTTGAACACTGATCATTGCTTCCCCACTTGCTTCTTGCTGTTATCCAGTATTTTAATTGTCCTTTGGGTTGTCTCCAGAAGTTAGGCGAAGTTCTTCTTCCTGTTGTTCAGGCGACGTCTATTTAGATTCCTATCCATAGTCACCAGCTCTCTGTAGTCTTGTTCCTTCACTGAAAGCTTCTTGGTGAGTTTTTAAACTTTGTTAGTTTTTAGTCTGGCATATATCTGCATATTCTGTACTTATTCTTGAAAGATAACTTCCTGGGGCATGCAGTTCTAGCTTGATGATTGTCTTCTCTTAGTGCTCAGAGATATTCCACTGTTCCTGGCTTCTGTGGTCACGTGTGTTGGATGATTTCACTTATATTTCAGGGTCTTCTGAATTTTGCCTTTGGTGATCTGCAGTTTCACCTTGAAGTTGTCTTGATTTCATTTTGTGTGTGTGTGTGTGTGTGTGTGTGTGTGTGTGTGTGTGTGTGTGTGTG